>NC_143036.1:81412366-81434866 GCF_057628025.1 Oncorhynchus mykiss | reverse complement strand
TCCTCCCCTTCCTCTCTCTCTCTTTCCTCACCTTCCTCTCTCTCTCTTTCCTCCCCTTCCTCTCTCCTCTTTCCTCCCCTTCCTCTCCTCTCTTTCCTCCCTTCATCCTCTCTTTCCTCCCCTTCCTCTCTCTCTCTTTGCTCCCTCTCTCTTCTCTCTTCCCACCTTCATCTCTCTCTCTTTCCTCCCCTTCCTCTCTCTCTTTCCTCCCCTTCCTCTCTCTCTCTTTCCTCCCCTTCCTCTCTCTCTCTTCCTCCTTTCTCTCTCTCTTTCCTCCCCTTCCTCTCTCTCTCTTTCCTCCCCTTCCCTCTCTCTCTTTCCTCCCCTTCCTCTCTCCTCCTCCTCATCCCTCTCTCTTTCCTCCCCTTCCTTTCTTTCTCTTTCCTCCCCTTCCTCTCTCTCTTTCCTCCCTCTCTCACACCCCCCCTCCTCTCTCTCTCTTTCCTCCCCTTCCTCTCCTCTCTTCCTCCCTTCCTCCTCTCTTCCTCCCCTTCCTCTCTCTTCCTCCTCTCTCTCTCTTTCCTCCCCTTCCTCTCTCTCTCTTTCCTCCCCTCCCTCTCTCTCTTTCTCCCCCTCCTCTCTCTCTTTCCTCCCCTTCCTCTCTCTCTCTTTCCTCCCCTTCCTCTCTCTCTTTCCTCCCCTTCCTCTCTCTCTTTCCTCCCCTTCCTCTCTCTCTCTTTCCCTCTGCTTCCTCTCTCTCTTTCCTCCCCCCTCTCTCTCTTTCCTCCCCTCTCTCTCTCTCTTTCCTCCCCTTCATCTCTCTCTTTCCTCCCCTTCCTCTCTCTCTCTTTCCTCCCCTTCCTCTCTCCCCCCATCCTCTCTCTCTTTCACCCCCTCCTCCTCTCTCTCTTTCCCCCCCTCCTCTCTCTCTTTCCCTCCCTCCTCTCTCTCTCTCCCCCTTCCTCTCTCTCTTTCCTCCCCTCCTCTCTCTCTTTCACCCCCTCCTCTCTCTCTCTTTCCTCCCTCCTCTCTCTCTCTCTTTCCTCCCCTTCCACTCTCTCTCCCCCCCTTCCTCTCTCTCTTTCCTCCCCTTCCTCTCTCTCTCTTTCCTCCCCTCCTCTCTCTCCCCCCTTCCTCTCTCTCTTTCCTCCCCTCCTCTCTCTCTCTTTCCTCCCCCTCCTCTCTCTCTTTCCTCCCCTTCGTCTCTCTCTTTCCTCCCCCTCCTCTCTCTCTCTTTCCCTCACTTCCTCTCTCTCTTTCCTCCCCCTCCTCTCTCTCTCTTTCCTCCCCCTTCCTCTCGCTCTCTCTTTCCTCCCCTTCCTCTCTCTCTCTTTTCCTCCCTTCCTCTCTCTCTTTCCTCCACTTCCTCTCTCCTTTCCTCCCCTCCTCTCTCTCTCTCTGTATAATAGTTATCTGACTAGAATTGTGGAAGGTACTGACCAATGTTTATGTGGTTTCTAATGGTTCTCTCTCTCTCTCTCTCTCTCTCTCTCTCTCCCTCTCTCTCTCTCTCTCTCTCTCTCCCTCTCTCTCTCTCTCTCTCTCTCTCTCTCTCTCACTCTCTCTCTCTCTCTCTCTCTCTCTCTCACTCTCTCTCTTATTGTTCAGTAGAGAGACATTAGCAGGATTAGCATGTCCTAGCTGTTATTGTTCAGTAGAGAGACAGTAGCAGTGGAAGCATGGCCTAGCTGTTATTGTTCAGTAGAGAGACAGTAGCAGTATTAGCATGGCCTAGCTGTTATTGTTCAGTAGAAAGACATCAGCAGTATTAGCATGTCCTAGCTGTTATTGTTCAGTAGAGAGACATTAGCAGGATTGCATGTCCTAGCTGTTATTGTTCAGTAGAGAGACATTAGCAGGATTAGCATGTCCTAGCTGTTATTGTTCAGTAGAGAGACATTAGCAGGATTAGCATGTCCTAGCTGTTATTGTTCAGTAGAGAGACCGTAGCAGTATTAGCATGTCCTAGCTGTTATTGTTCAGTAGAGAGACATTAGCAGGATTAGCATGTCCTAGCTGTTATTGTTCAGTAGAAAGACATTAGCAGTATTAGCATGTCCTAGCTGTGGTAATTGTGCGGTAGCGTGAGCAGGGGGTGGGAGGTAAAGCCTCTAGGCCTCAGTCCTAATGGGTACCCTAGAGACTCTGAAAGGCCAGACCCCCCCCCCCCCCCCTCCTCCCCCTCCAACCGACCCCCTGAACCTGTGACGGGATGGCCAGCGCTAATTACTGTACAGTTTGTGTTTGTGTGCGGTTGTGATTGTTAGGTGTGTTGATGCTATTCCCGAGGGAAGGGAATCAGGTTTGTGCTGCTACAAAGTAAACAGAGAACGAGGCAGATAGCTGTTATATAGTCTGCTAGCTGTGGCTGTCTGTTCGTAGCCTGGGTATCAGTCTGTTTGTGCTATCATTCCACTAGCTGTTATATAGTCTGCTAGCTGTGTCTCTCTGTTAAAAAGCCTGGGTATCAGTCTGTTTGTGCTATCATTCCACTAGCTGTAATAGAGTCTGCTAGCTGTGGCTGTCTGTTCATAGCCTGGGTATCAGTCTGTTTGTGCTATCATTCCACTAGCTGTTATAGAGTCTGCTAGCTGTGGCTGTCTGTTTGTAGCCTGGGTATCAGTCTGTTTGTGCTGTCATTCCACTAGCTGTAATAGAGTCTGCTAGCTATGGCTGTCTGTTAAATAGCCTGGGAATCAGTCTGTTTGTGCTATCATTCCACTAGCTGTTATATAGTCTGCTAGCTGTGTCTCTCTGTTAAAAAGCCTGGGTATCAGTCTGTTTGTGCTATCATTCCACTAGCTGTAATATAGTCTGCTAGCTGTGGCTGTCTGTCTGTAGCCTGGGTATCAGATGTCTGTTTGTGCTATCATTCCACTAGCTGTAATAGAGTCTGCTAGCTGTGGCTGTCTGTTCATAGCCTGGGTATCAGATGTCTGTTTGTGCTATCATTCCACTAGCTGTTATAGAGTCTGCTAGCTGTGTCTGTCTGTTCGTAGCCTGGGTATCAGTCTGTTTGGGCTGTCATTCCACTAGCTGTAATAGAGTCTGCTAGCTGTGGCTGTCTGTTCGTAGCCTGGGTATCAGTCTGTTTGTGATATCATTCCACTAGCTGCTAGCTGTGGCTGTCTGTTCGTAGCCTGGGTATCAGTCTGTTTGTGCTGTCATTCCACTCCCCTCAATGACTAGAGGTGTTAACAGTCTCTATCTATCTACTGTATCAGCCTTGACATGTTGGTGTACTGTGTTGTAACAGTCTATCTATCTACTGTAACAGTCTATCTATCTACTGTAACAGTCTGTCTATCTACTGTAACAGTCTATCTATCTACTGTAACAGTCTATCTACTGTAACAGTCTGTCTATCTACTGTAACAGTCTGTCTATCTACTGTAACAGTCTGTCTATCTACTGTAACAGTCTATCTATCTACTGTAACTGTCTATCTACTGTAACAGTCTGTCTATCTACTGTAACAGTCTGTCTATCTACTGTAACAGTCTATCTATCTACTGTAACAGTCTATCTACTGTAACAGTCTGTCTATCTACTGTAACAGTCTGTCTATCTACTGTAACAGTCTATCTATCTACTGTAACAGTCTATCTACTGTAACAGTCTGTCTATCTACTGTAACAGTCTGTCTATCTACTGTAACAGTCTATCTACTGTAACAGTCTATCTATCTACTGTAACAGTCTATCTATCTACTGTAACAGTCTATCTACTGTAACAGTCTATCTATCTACTGTAACAGTCTATCTACTGTAACAGTCTATCTATCTACTGTAACAGTTTATCTATCTATTGTAACAGTCTATCTATCTACTGTAACAGTCTATCTATCTACTGTAACAGTCTATCTATCTATTGTAACAGTTTATCTATCTATTGTAACAGTCTATCTATCTACTGTAACAGTCTATCTACTGTAACAGTCTATCTATCTACTGTAACAGTTTATCTATCTATTGTAACAGTCTATCTATCTACTGTAACAGTCTATCTATCTACTGTAACAGTATGTCTATCTACTGTAACAGTCTATCTATCTACTGTAACAGTCTATCTATCTATTGTATCAGCCTTAGTGTTCATTTCACTGTCTTGTCTGTTTGTGTGTTTACGTTAGTGATGGCTGTAAAAAGATTTCTGTTGGCCGCCTCCACTGCTGACCTCTGACCTCTACAGCATGGTTAGGAGAAGCACGCCCACACACACGCGCACACGCGCACGCACGCGCACACGCGCACGCACGCACACACACACACACACACACACACGCACGCACGCACGCACGCACGCGCACGCACACACACACACACACACACACACACACACAGTGCTGCCTGTGCCCAAACTGCTACCGGTCAGAGATGTGGGCTGACAGAGAGAGAGAGATATGAGAGAAACGAGAGAGAGAGAGAGAGATGTACTGAGAGAAAGATGTATTGAGAGGGAGAGAGAGAGAGAGAGAGAGAGAGAGAGAGAGAGGGAGAGTGTGTGTGTGTGTGTGTGTGTGTGTGTGTGTGTGTGTGTGTGTGTGTGTGTGTGTGTGTGTGTGTGTGTGTGTGTGTGTGTGTGTGTGTGTGTCCGTGCGGGTGTGGGTGTGGGTGCGTGCGTGTGTGTGTGTGCGCGCGCGCGTGTGTGTGTGCGTGCGGACAGACACTGACAGTACTGAGACAGAGGTTTCAATATAGACACTGACAGTACTGAGACAGTCTCTGGACAGACACTGACAGTACTGAGACAGAGGTTTCAATATAGACACTGACAGTACTGAGACAGTCTCTGGACAGACACTGACAGTACTGAGACAGTCTCAGGACAGACACATACAGTACTGAGACAGTCTCAATACAGACACAGACAGTACTGAGACAGTCTCAGGACAGACACAGACAGTACTGAGTCAGTCTCAGGATAGACAATGACAGTACTGAGACAGTCTCAATACAGACACTGACAGTACTGAGACAGTCTCAGGACAGACATTGACAGTACTGAGACAGTCTCAGGACAGACAATGACAGTACTGAGACAGTCTCAATACAGACACTGACAGTACTGAGACAGGGGTTTCAATATAGACACAGACAGTACTGAGACAGTCTCAATGAAGACACTGACAGTACTGAGACAGTCTCAGGACAGACACTCACAGTACTGAGACAGTCTCAATACAGACAATGACAGTACTGAGGCAGTCTTAATACAGACACTGACAGACAGTACTGAGGCAGTCTCAATACAGACAATGCCAGTACTGAGACAGTCTCAATACAGACACTGACAGTACTGAGACAGTCTCAATATAGACACAGACAGTACTGAGACAGTCTCAATATAGACACAGACAGTACTGAGACCGTCTCAATACAGACACTGACAGTACTGAGACAGTCTCAATATAGACACAGACAGTACTGAGACAGTCTCAATATAGACACTGACAGTACTGAGACAGTCTCAGGACAGACACTGACAGTACTGAAACAGTCTCAATAGAGACACTGACAGTACTGAGACAGTCTCAGGACAGACAACGACAGTACTGAGACAGTCTCAATATAGACACTGATAGTACTGAGACAGTCTCAATATAGACACTGACAGTACTGAGACAGTCTCAATAGAGACACTGACAGTACTGAGACAGTCTCAGGACAGACAATGACAGTACTGAGACAGTCTCAGGACAGACACAGATAGTACTGAGACAGTCTCAGGACAGACACAGACAGTACTGAGACAGTCTCAGGACAGACACTGACAGTACTGAGACAGTCTCAATATAGACACAGACAGTACTGAGACAGTCTCAATACAGACACTGACAGTACTGAGACAGTCTCAATATGGACACTGACAGTACTGAGACAGTCTCAGGACAGACACTGACAGTACTGAGACAGTCTCAGGACAGACACTGACTGTACTGAGACAGTCTCAGGACAGACACTGACAGTACTGAGACAGAGGTCTCAATATAGACACTGGTCTCAATATAGACAGTGACAGTACTGAGACAGTCTCAGGACAGACACTGACAGTACTGAGACAGAGGTCTCAATATAGTCAATGACAGTACTGAGACAGAGGTCTCAATATAAATCAAATCAAATTTTATTTGTCACATACACATGGTTAGCAGATGTTAATGCGTGTGTAGCGAAATGCTTGTTGTAGCCATAGACACTGACAGTACTGAGACAGTCTCAATATAGACACTGACAGTACTGAGACAGTCTCAGGACAGACAATGACAGTACTGAGACAAAGGTCTCAATATAGACACGGACAGTACTGAGACAGTCTCAATATAGACACTGACAGTACTGAGACAGAGGTCTCAATATAGACACTGACAGTACTGAGAAAGTCTCAGGACAGACAACGACAGTACTGAGACAGTCTCAGGACAGACACAGACAGTACTGAGACAGTCTCAGGACAGACACAGACAGTACTGAGACAGTCTCAGGACAGACACAGACAGTACTGAGACAGTCTCAGGACAGACACAGACAGTACTGAGACAGTCTCAGGACAGACACTGACAGTACTGAGACAGTCTCAGGACAGACAATGACAGTACTGAGACAATTTCAGGACAGACAATGACAGTACTGAGACAGTCTCAGGACAGACAATGACAGTACTGAGACAGTCTCAATACAGACAATGACAGTACTGAGACAGTCTCAGGACAGACACAGACAGTACTGAGACAGTCTCAGGACAGACACAGACAGTACTGAGACAGTCTCAGGACAGACACAGACAGAGATACTGAGATAATTGTACGTTATACCCTCCCTCCGGTTCTTCAACCCACCTCAGTATTTATAGGACATAGATCTTCCAGTACGTTACACCCTCCCTCCGTTTCTTCAACCCACCTCAGTATTTTTAGGACAGAGATCTTCCAGTACGTTACACCCTCCCTTCGTTTCTTCAACCCACCTCAGTATTTCTGGAACAGAGCTCTTCCAGTATGTTACACCCTCCCTCCGTTTCTTCAACCCACCTCAGTATTTCTAGGACAGAGATCTTCCAGTACGTTACACCCTCCCTCCGTTTCTTCAACCCACCTCAGTATTTCTAGGACAGAGATCTTCCAGTACGTTACACCCTCCCTCCGTTTCTTCAACCCACCTCAGTATTTCTGGAACAGAGATCTTCCAGTACGTTACACCCTCCCTCCATTTCTTCAACCCACCTCAGTATTTCTGGAACAGAGATCTTCCAGTACGTTACACCCTCCCTCCGTTTCTTCAACCCACCTCAGTATTTCTGGAACAGAGATCTTCCAGTACGTTACACCCTCCCTCCGTTTCTTCAACCCACCTCAGTATTTCTGGAACAGAGCTCTTCCAGTACGTTACACCCTCCCTCCGTTTCTTCAACCCACCTCAGTATTTCTAGGACAGAGATCTTCCAGTACGTTACACCCTCCCTCCGTTTCTTCAACCCACCTCAGTATTTCTGGAACAGAGCTCTTCCAGTATGTTACACCCTCCCTCCGTTTCTTCAACCCACCTCAGTATTTCTAGGACAGAGATCTTCCAGTACGTTACACCCTCCCTCCGTTTCTTCAACCCACCTCAGTATTTCTAGGACAGAGATCTTCCAGTACGTTACACCCTCCCTCCGTTTCTTCCACCCACCTCAGTATTTCTAGGACAGAGATCTTCCAGTACGTTAGACCCTCCCTCCGGTTCTTCAACCCACCTCAGTATTTCTGGAACAGAGATCTTCCAGTACGTTACACCCTCCCTCCGTTTCTTCAACCCACCTCAGTATTTCTGGAACAGAGATCTTCCAGTACGTTACACCCTCCCTCTGTTTCTTCAACCCACCTCAGTATTTCTGGAACAGAGCTCTTCCAGTACGTTACACCCTCCCTCCGTTTCTTCAACCCACCTCAGTATTTCTAGGACAGAGATCTTCCAGTACGTTACACCCTCCCTCCGTTTCTTCAACCCACCTCAGTATTTCTAGGACAGAGATCTTCCAGTACGTTACACCCTCCCTCCGTTTCTTCAACCCACCTCAGTATTTCTAGGACAGAGATCTTCCAGTACGTTACACCCTCCCTCCGGTTCTTCAACCCACCTCAGTATTTCTAGGACAGAGATCTTCCAGTACGTTACACCCTCCCTCCGTTTCTTCAACCCACCTCAGTATTTCTGGAACAGAGCTCTTCCAGTATGTTACACCCTCCCTCCGTTTCTTCAACCCACCTCAGTATTTCTGGAACAGAGATCTTCAAGAATGTTACACCCTCCCTCCGGTTCTTCAACCCACCTCAGTATTTCTGGAACAGAGATCTTCCAGTACGTTACACCCTCCCTCCGTGTATTCCTTTGCTTTGCTTCCTCATAAAGCCAGTAGCTGTACTAACTTCCACCACATCATTACCATTCTGCTAACACACACACACATCTGCTAACTCATTACCATTCAGCTAATGAAGACTGAACAACTCCAACAGCTGCTGTTTTGTACTGAATCTGCACCAATAACCATGACTCTCATTACAATCATCTAGTCTTCTGTACTCAATCTACACCAATAACCATGACTCTCATTACAATCATCTAGTCTTCTGTACTCAATCTGCACCAATAACCATGACTCTCATTGGAAACATCTAGTCTTCTGTACTCAATCTACACCAATAACCGTGACTCTCATTAGAAACAGCTGGTCTTCTGTACTCAATCTACACCAACAACCATGACTCTCATTACAAACATCTAGTCTTCTGTACTCAATCTACACCAATAACCGTGACTCTCATTAGAAACAGCTGGTTTTCTGTATTCAATCTACACCAACAACCATGACTCATTAGAAACATCTAGTCTTCTGTACTCAATCTACACCAATAACCGTGACTCTCATTGGAATTATCTGGTCTTCTGTACTCAGTCTACACCAATAACCATGACTCTCATTGGAAACATCTAGTCTTCTGTACTCAATCTACACCAATAACCGTGACTCTCATTGGAATTATCTGGTCTTCTGTACTCAGTCTACACCAATAACCATGACTCTCATTGGAAACATCTAGTCTTCTGTACTCAATCTACACCAATAACCGTGACTCTCATTGGAATTATCTGATCTTCTGTACTCAATCTACACCAATAACCACGACTCTCATTGGAAACGGACGGCTCTATTTTAAACATTTGGGGATTGTGTATTATTCTGCACCAATAGCCAGAGTTTACATGGCTGAGGACTCTCAATGGAAACATTGGGCTTCATACTAATCATGGGAGAGGATAGGGCTGGTCTCCTAGGAGGATATACAGACTGGTGTCCTAACAGAGTCTAATCATGGGAGAGGATAGGACTGGTCTCCTAGGAGGAGATATACAGACTGGTGTCCTAACAGAGTCTAATCATGGGAGAGGATAGGGCTGGTCTCCTAGGAGGATATACAGACTGGTGTCCTAACAGAGTCTAATCATGGGAGAGGATAGGGCTGGTCTCCTAGGAGGAGATATACAGACTGGTGTCCTAACAGAGTCTAATCATGGGAGAGGAGAGGGCTGGTCTCCTAGGAGGAGATATACAGACTGGTGTCCTAACAGAGTCTAATCATGGGAGAGGATAGGGCTGGTCTCCTAGGAGGAGATATACAGACTGGTGTCCTAACAGAGTCTAATCATGGGAGAGGAGAGGGCTGGTCTCCTAGGAGGAGATATACAGACTGGTGTCCTAACAGAGTCTAATCATGGGAGAAGATAAGGCTGGTCTCCTAGGAGGAGATATACATACTGGTGTCCTAACAGAGTCTAATCATGGGAGAGGATAGGGCTGGTATCCTAGGAGGAGAAATACAGACTGGTGTCCTAACAGAGTCTAATCATGGGAGAGGATAGGGCTGGTCTCCTAGGAGGGGAGAGGATAGGGCTGGTCTCCTAGGAGGAGATACAGACTGGTGTCCTAACAGAGTCTAATCATCGGAGAGGATAGGGCCGGTCTCCTAGGAGGAGAGAGGATAGGGCCGGTCTCCTAGGAGGGGAGAGGATAGGGCTGGTCTCCTAGGAGGAGAGAGGATAGGGCTGGTCTCCTAGGAGGATATACAGACTGGTGTCCTAACAGAGTCTAATCATGGGCGAGAATAGGGCTGGTCTCCTAGGAAGGGAGAGGATAGGGCTGGTCTCCTAGGAGGAGATATACAGACTGGTGTCCTAACAGAGTCTAATCATGGGAGAGGATAGGGCTGGTCTCCTAGGAGGAGATATACAGACTGGTGTCCTAACAGAGTCTAATCATGGGAGAGGAGAGGGCTGGTCTCCTAGGAGGAGATATACAGACTGGTGTCCTAACAGAGTCTAATCATGGGAGAGGAGAGGGCTGGTCTCCTAGGAGGAGATATACAGACTGGTGTCCTAACAGAGTCTAATCATGGGAGAGGATAGGACTGGTCTCCTAGGAGGAGATATACAGACTGGTGTCCTAACAGAGTCTAATCATGGGAGAGGGTAGGGCTGGTCTCCTAGGAGGAGATATACAGACTGGTGTCCTAACAGAGTCTAATCATGGGAGAGGATAGGACTGGTCTCCTAGGAGGATATACAGACTGGTGTCCTAACAGAGTCTAATCATGGGAGAGGGTAGGGCTGGTCTCCTAGGAGGATATACAGACTGGTGTCCTAACAGAGTCTAATCATCGGAGAGGATAGGGCTGGTATCCTAGGAGGAGAGAGGATAGGGCTGGTCTCCTAGGAGGAGAGAGGATAGGGCTGGTCTCCATGAACACCTATTTATTGGTGTTTAAGGTATTTTTTCTCTTTCTCCTTCTCCTCCCCTCCATAAACTTAATCGGGAGATGGAGCGGTGGAGGGAGGGGAGGAGAGGAGGGATGGAGGGATGGAGGGGAGGAGAGGAGGGATGGAGTGAGGGAGGGCAGGAGTGGAGGGATGGAGGGGAGGAGAGGAGGGATGGAGGGAGGGGAGGAGAGGAGAGGAGGGATGGAGGGAGGGAGGGAGGGAGGGGAAGAGAGGAGGGATGGAGGGAGGACAGGAGTGGAGGGATGGAGGGGAGGAGAGGAGGGATGGAGGGAGGGGAGGAGAGGTGAGGAGGGATGGAGGGAGGGAGGGGACGAGAGGAGGGATGGAGGGAGGACAGGAGAGGAGGGATGGAGGGAGGGGAGGAAAGGAGAGGAGGGATGGAGGGAGGAGAGGAGAGGAGGGATGGAGGGGAGGAGAGGAGAGGAGGGATGGAGGGAGGGGAGGAGAGGAGAGTAGGGATGGAGGGAGGACAGGAGAGGAGGGACGGAGGGAGGGGAGGAAAGGAGGGATGGAGGGAGGGGAGTCAAGGAGAGGAGGGATGGAGGGAGGAGAGGAGGGATGGAGGGGAGGAGAGGAGGGATGGAGGGAGGGAGGGGAGGAGAGGAGAGGAGAGGAGAGGAGAGGAGAGGAGAGGAGAGGAGAGGAGAGGAGAGGAGGGATGGATGGAGGGAGGGAGGGAGAGGAAGGGGAGGAGAGGAGAGGAGGGAGGGAAGGAGAGGAGAGGAGAGGGAGGAGAGGAGAGATGGAGGGAGGGGAGGAGAGGAGGGATGGAGGGAGGGAGTAGAGGAGAGATGGAGGGAGGGAGGGAGGAGAGGAGGGATTGAGGGGAGGGGGGTGGAGGGGGGGGGGGTTGGGGAGGATCCAGGAGCTGGTGCATAAAAGTGTTTGAATGGTAATGATGCCAAGTAATGATTTCCCTGAGGGGCATCTGTTCCACTGCCACAGGGAAGAGAGGGGGGAGAGATAGACCTGAGGAACGGAGGGAGGAAGGGTGGGGAGAAAGACCTGAGGGAGGTAGAGGAGGAAGGGAGAGTGAGATGGAGAAGGAGGGAGGGAGGGGAGATAGACCTGAGGGAGGAGAGGGAGGGAGAGGAGGAAGGGAGAGCGAGGTGGAGAAGGAGAGAGCGAGTAGAGATAGATCTGAGGGAGAGAGAGGAGGAAGGGAGAGTGAGGTGGAGAAGGAGAGAGCGAGTAGAGATAGATCTGAGGGAGAGAGAGGAGGAAGGGAGAGCGAGGTGGAGAAGAAGAGAGGGAGGGGAAGTTAGACCTGAGGGAGGAGAGGGAGGGAGAGGAGGGTCAGGACAGGCATCTTCAGGGTCAAGACAGGAAGGCTCAGGGTCAGGGCAGGCAGGCTCAGGGTCAGGACAGGCAGGCTCAGGGTCAGGACAGGCAGGCTCAGGGTCAGGACAGGCTGGCTCAGGGAAGGCAGGCTCAGGGTCAGGACAGGCAGGCTCAGGGTCAGGACAGGCAGGCTCAGGGTCAGGGCAGGCAGAATGGTCAAAATCGGGAAAACTAGAAAACAGGAACTAGAAACAGACAAGGGGAAAAATGCTGGTTAACTGGACGAACAAAATGAACTGGCAAACAAACAAACGGAGAACACAGGTATAAATACACCGGGGATAATGGGGAAGACACCTAGAGGATGGTGGAGACAAACACAAAGACAAGAACAGATCAGGGTGTGACACCTGGAGGATGGTGTCCAGCTGGCCGGTGTGTTTACGGACATATTCAATCAATCCCTATACCAGTCTGCTGTTCCCACATGCTTCAAGAGGGCCACCATTGTTCCTGTTCCCAAGAAAGCTAAGGTAACTGAGCTAAACGACTACCGCCCCGTAGCACTCACTTCCGTCATCATGAAGTGCTTTGAGAGACTAGTCAAGGACCATATCACCTCCACCCTACCTGACACCCTAGACCCACTCCAATTTGCTTACCGCCCAAATAGGTCCACAGACGATGCAATCTCAACCACACTGCACACTGCCCTAACCCATCTGGACAAGAGGAATACCTATGTGAGAATGCTGTTCATCGACTACAGCTCGGCATTCAACACCATAGTACCCTCCAAGCTCGTCATCAAGCTCGAGACCCTGGGTCTCGACCCCGCCCTGTGCAACTGGGTACTGGACTTCCTGACGGGCCACCCCCAGGTGGTGAGGGTAGGCAACAACATCTCCTCCCCGCTGATCCTCAACACTGGGGCCCCACAAGGGTGCGTTCTGAGCCCTCTCCTGTACTCCCTGTTCACCCACAACTGCGTGGCCACGCACGCCTCCAACTCAATCATCAAGTTTGCGGACGACACAACAGTGGTAGGCTTGATTACCAACAACGACGAGACGGCCTACAGGGAGGAGGTGAGGGCCCTCGGAGTGTGGTGTCAGGAAAATAACCTCACACTTAACGTCAACAAAACTAAGGAGATGATTGTGGACTTCAGGAAACAGCAGAGGGAACACCCCCCTATCCACATCGATGGAACAGTAGTGGAGAGGGTAGCAAGTTTTAAGTTCCTCGGCATACACATCACAGACAAACTGAATTGGTCCACTCACACAGACAGCATTGTGATGAAGGCGCAGCAGCGCCTCTTCAACCTCAGGAGGCTGAAGAAATTCGGCTTGTCACCAAAAGCACTCACAAACTTCTACAGATGCACAATCGAGAGCATCCTGGCGGGCTGTATCACCGCCTGGTACGGCAACTGCTCCGCCCTCAACCGTAAGGCTCTCCAGAGGGTAGTGAGGTCTGCACAACGCATCACCGGGGGCAAACTACCTGCCCTCCAGGACACCTACACCACCCGATGTCACAGGAAGGCCATAAAGATCATCAAGGACATCAACCACCCGAGCCACTGCCTGTTCACCCCGCTATCATCCAGAAGGCGAGGTCAGTACAGGTGCATCAAAGCTGGGACCGAGAGACTGAAAAACAGCTTCTATCTCAAGGCCATCAGACTGTTAAACAGCCACCACTAACATTGAGTGGCTGCTGCCAACACACTGACACTGACTCAACTCCAGCCACTTTAATAATGGGAATTGATGGGAAATGATGTAAATATATCACTAGCCACTTTAAACAATGCTACCTTATATAATGTTACTTACCCTACATTATTCATCTCATATGCATACGTATATACTGTACTCTATATCATCGACTGCATCCTTATGTAATACATGTATCACTAGCCACTTTAACTATGCCACTTTGTTTACATACTCATCTCATATGTATATACTGTACTCGATACCATCTACTGTATCTTGCCTATGCTGCTCTGTACCATCACTCATTCATATATCCTTATGTACATATTCTTTATCCCCTTACACTGTGTACAAGACAGTAGTTTTGGAATTGTTAGTTAGATTACTTGTTATTACTGCATTGTCGGAACTAGAAGCACAAGCATTTCGCTACACTCGCATTAACATCTGCTAACCATGTGTATGTGACAAATAAAATTTGATTTGATTAGATTTTTGATTTGATTTGATTTGGTGGAGACAAGCACAAAGACAAAAACAGATCAGGGTGTGACACCTAAATAGAAAATAAACATCTGCACGGTAGGATTTAACAACGTTCAAAACTCAATAAGAACAAGATAAATAACAAATTTGATGCATCTGTGTCAGGGAGGGAGGGAGGGAGGGAATGACTCACCCCTCTGCACTCCAGAGTTGAAGTACAGAAATAACAATCCCTCCCACCTCTCTGATGACTGACACTTCTCTCTGCCCTCTGATGACTGAGCTCTCTCTCTCTCTCTCTCTCTCTGTCTCTCTCTCTCTCTCTCTCTCTCTCTCTCTCTCTCTCTGATGACTGAGCTCTCTCTGTCTTTCTCTCTCCCCTCTGATGACTGAGTTCTCTCTCTCTCTCTCTGTCGCTCCCTCTCTCTCTCTCCCTCTGTCGCTCCCTCTCTCTGTCTCTCTGTCTCTCTCTCTCTCTCTCTCTCTCTCTCTCTCTCTCTCTCTCTGATGACTGAGCTCTCTCTGTCTTTCTCTCTCCCCTCTGATGACTGAGTTCTCTCTCTCTCTCTCTGTCGCTCCCTCTCTCTCTCTCCCTCTGTCGCTCCCTCTCTCTGTCTCTCTGTCTCTCTCTCTCTGTCTCGCTCTCTCTCTCTCTCTCTCTGTCGCTCCCTCTCTCTCTCTCCCTCTGTCGCTCCCTCTCTCTGTCTCTCTGTCTCTCTCTCTCTGTCTCGCTCTCTCTCTCTCTCTGTCTCTCTCTCTCTGTCTCCCTCTCCATCTCTCTCTCAAATTCAAATTCAAGCTGCTTTATTGGCATGAAATTGCCAAAGCAACAATGTATACAATATACATTGTAATAAAATTATAAACAATGACAAATAATAATATGAAATGGTATTAAATAATAATGCAAAAATGAAAAATGAAATGAAAAATGAATACCACATACCACAACTGTTTGGAATGATAATCACAACAACAATAATAATAGCAACAACAATAACAACAATAACAATTATAAAATAATAAGTAAGTTAGATGCAGATGTTGTTATTCAGTGTCTCAGGCGTTGGGAGGCAAATACATATTTGTCTGCAAGAGGAGTCGTTGCTCCTTCACCTATGAGTATTTGTTGTTTTTCCTTTTAATAAGATCAAATGTGGAATAAAGGTAGTAATTTCTACGAATAATGAATCTCTTGGTGAGGATTATATTTCTCACAGTAAAGGAGAAAGTGCATCTCTGTTTCTACCTCCCCTGTCGTGCAGTGACCACATACACGCTCCTCTTTGGGTCGCCATGTTTTTTATTGTCTGGTTTCTATTGCCAATCGGTGGTCACTCAGCCGGTACTTGGTAAGGATCTGTCTCTGCATTGTATCTCTGACAGAGTAGAGATAATCAGCCAATTCATATTCTCTGTTTAGGGTCAGATAGCAATTTAGTCGGCTTTGGGATTTTGTTTCGTTTTTCCAACGTTGTAAATATGATTCCTTTGATTGGTTCATGATTTAGTTTCTTGGAATTCTTTCTTTTGAAGCAGTGCTGGTGTCAGCTTGGTTGGTGAGGTCCAACACCAGCTGACTGAGAGGGCTCGTTTCTGGGCTCAGCTTGGTTGGTGAGGTCCAACACCAGCTGACTGAGAGGGCTCGTTTCTGGGCTCAGCTTGGTTGGTGAGGTCCAACACCAGCTGACTGAGAGGGCTCGTTTCTGGGCTCAGCTTGGTTGGTGAGGTCCAACACCAGCTGACTGAGAGGGCTCGTTTCTGGGCTCAGCTCTTGGGTTTGAAGTGCTTTAAAATTGCAGACTTGAATTTGGACTTGAATTTAGATGAGGTCAAAAATGTTATGATCTTTTCTGTATTTTCATTATTACTGGAAAACGGCCCAATTCTGCCCTACATGCATTAGTTGGTGTATTTCTTTGGACTTGTAGAATTTTCCGACAGAATTCTGCATGTAGGGCTTCAATTGGATGTTTGTCCCACATTTTAAAGTCCAGTTTATTGAGTGGCCCCCAAACCTCACTTCCGTAAAGAGCTATTGGTAGGATTACACTGTCAAATATTTTGGTTCTAATTCTAATTGGTTGATTAATTAATTGATTTGGAATAATTACATTTTTATTGCATATTTTTTTCTTTGAGTGCATTCACTGCCATATTAAAGTTTCCCGATGCAGATATGGTCAGACCCAAGGTAGGTGTCATTTTTAGTGTGTTCAATTATGGTGTTACTCAGGGTGAATTTATATTTGTGCTTCTGACATCTGTTTTTTTTTTTTGGGGGGGGGGGAATCATGATTTTTGTTTTTTGGGAAATGTACTGCCAGGGCCCAATTATGGCAATATTGCTCCAGAATATGAATGTTCTGTTGAAGTCCTTCTTTGGTTGGTGAAAGAATTACCAAGTCATCAGCATATAGCAGGTATTTCACCTCTGTGTTAAATAGTGTCCTGGGGCTGCAGTCATCAGCATATAGCAGGTATTTCACCTCTGTGTTAAATAGAGTCCTGGGGCTGCAGTCATCAGCATATAGCAGGTATTTCACCTCTGTGTTAAATAGTGTCCTGGGGCTGCAGTCATCAGCATATAGCAGGTATTTCACCTCTGTGTTAAATAGTGTCCTGGGGCTGCAGTCATCAGCATATAGCAGGTATTTCACCTCTGTGTTAAATAGTGTCCTGGGGCTGCAGTCATCAGCATATAGCAGGTATTTCACCTCTGTGTTAAATAGTGTCCTGGGGCTGCAGTCATCAGCATATAGCAGGTATTTCACCTCTGTGTTAAATAGTGTCCTGGGGCTGCAGTCATCAGCATATAGCAGGTATTTCACCTCTGTGTTAAATAGTGTCCTGGGGCTGCAGTCATCAGCATATAGCAGGTATTTCACCTCTGTGTTAAATAGTGTCCTGGGGCTGCAGTCATCAGCATATAGCAGGTATTTCACCTCTGTGTTAAATAGTGTCCTGGGGCTGCAGTCATCAGCATATAGCAGGTATTTCACCTCTGTGTTAAATAGTGTGAGTCCTGGGGCTGCAGTCATCAGCATATAGCAGATATTTCACCTCTGTGTTAAATAGTGTGAGTCCTGGGGCTGCAGAAGGGTCCAACATGTCTGCTAATTTTTTGATTAAAAAAAAAATGAAAAGATTTGGACTCAAACTGCAGCCTTGTCTCACACCTCGACGTTATGAAAATAATTCTGTTCTTTGGTTTTTGATTTTTATTGCACACTTGTTTTCTGTGTACATACATTTTATTAAGTCATACACCTTTACCACCAAGCCCACTTTGGAACATTTTGTAGAATAGCCCTTCGTGCCAAATAGAATCAAATGCTTTTTTTTAAAGTCAATAAAGCAAGCAAAGATTTTGCCCTCTTTTTTTTGGGGTGGTGTTTATTAATGAATTAATTGTGTGTCTATATATAATATATATATAATATCTATAGACACACACATGGTCAGTAGTGCAACGGTTAGAAAAAGCCAATTTGACATTTACTTCTTTCATTTTTTTCTTGAAGAAAGGTTTGAATTCTTGAATTCAAAATGCTACAGAAAACCTTTCCCAAGTTACTGTTTACGCAAATTCCCCTGTAATTATTGGGGTCTGATTTGTCTCCACTTTTGTGGATAGAGAAGATGAGTCCCTGGTTCCAGACATCTGGAAAGCAGACAGAAGTTAATACCATGTTGAACAATTTAAACACAGCATTTTGCAACTCAGGTGTGCTGTTTTTCAGCATTTAATTTCTGATGTTATCTAGATGACAAGCCTTCTTTGGTTTTATAGATGTTATGTCTTCCTCTAGTTATTGGGTAATCTAATGGATTTAGGTTGTTTTTAATGACTGTTCAATTTAATGACTGCTCTCCTCCCTGAACTGTTTCGTCTCTTCTTTGAGATTCAGGACAGTGTCCTCCTCTTGAAGCTTCTTCTCTCTGAGTTCTATGACCTCTGCTTCGACTAGAGAGAGGGTGTTGTGGAAACGTTGCGTAGCAGGTGTTCTTGGTGACGTCGACATGTCCTTGGCTCTGTCTGCTGCAGGTGAGGAAGGTAGAGGGACACTGAGGGGCTTCTTGCTGGGTCACAGAGACCGTCGGGGCCCTTTTCTACCCTCCTTGACTTTTTCCTCAGTTTCTGTTATGGGTGTAAGATGGCACAGTGATGCCATCTGTTGGTAAATGTTCATTACTGCAACTCTTGTATTTTACCGGGGTGCTTGAGATACCCGGATGTGTCGTGATGTACTGAACAAGACTGGTTACTCGCATCAATGCCTCTGTCTCGTCATTTAGCATTCAAACATGGTGTCAGAGTCGGATAACTAACCATGCTTTCCGCAAATTAGAGTCACCTGCTCTGGTTTACAAACAAATGCTTATTTGTGTAAAATTTCGCCCGGAATTGGCCTTAAGCTAGAGTGAGTTTGCTAGTTAGCTTCAGTGTTGTTAGCATCGGTTAGACATGGCAGCGAACATTCCCCCTCCCGCCGTTATGAAGCTCAGCGGGGATTGGAGCACGAACTGGGATACGTTTAGAGGTGAATGGGAGGACTACGCGCTAGCAACGGGACTTCTGGAAAAGGAAGATGAGGTAGTGGCTGCCACTTTGAGGACTATAATGGGAACTGAATGCCGACACGTATACAAACACAACCTGAACCTAACAGCAGCACAGCAAGGTAACGCTATAGCTATTCTTGATGCTCTTGAACATTACTTTACGCCAGCAAAGAACGTCATCTACGAGCGTTATGTTTTCGGTCGTTGCAAACAGGAGGATGGGGAGTCCATTGACAGCTTTGTCACTAGGTTAAGGGAAAAGGCAGCTACATGTGACTATGGTGCTTTAAGAGATGAACTGATCAGAGATACGATTGTGCTTGGCATAACGGATGAGGGCACCCGCAGACGTTTGCTGAGAGAACGTGACCTGACGCTGGCCTTGGCAGTGGAGACATGCCGTGCAGCAGAGCTTACTGATATACGGATGAGGTCCATGGAGCTAGAAAGGCAACATACGGACAATGTAAATGCTACATTCAGGCAGCCAGTAAAGAAATTCCCCTTTGCCACAGCTAATGCTAATACTACAGCCAACTCTGCAGTAGACGGCTCTGTGCCCAATACATGCCGATATTGTGGCATTTCTCATGGACGAGGAAAAGAACACTGCCCAGCCTATGGAAAAATATGCAAATCCTGTGGTACAGCTAATCACTTCGCAAGGGTCTGCATGAAAAGCAAGAGAAAGGAGGGTAAAGTGCACTCCATGGAAACAAACACAGATGAAGGGAACGACAGCACAGAGGATGTATATGCTAGCGAGTGCATAGGGGCAGTGAGGGCAAAAGGACAAAAGTGGTTTGTCACTCTGCTACTTAATAATAAACCACAGCAATGCCAGCTAGATTCAGGGGCCACATGCAACGTTATGAGCCTTAAAGACAAAAGGAGGCTTGCGCCCAGAGACAAACTCACACAGAGTAGCACCAAGCTGAAACTGTATTCAGGCCAGTTCATGACCTCTTTAGGCCTGTTTGTGACAGAGTGTGTTTTACGTGGCCAGAAATACACCCTTGAGTTTGAAATAGTTGAGGCTAGTCAACAGCCATTACTGTCAGGTTCTACATGCGAGCGCCTTGGACTTATTAACTTCACCATCCCAGCTGATCTTAACATTATAGACAAAGTCCAGGCTGGGCCCCTGAGCAAGGAGACACTCCTAAGCAAGTACCATGATGTCTTCAACGCACCGGTCGAGTCAGTTCCTGGGGAAGTCCACTTTGAGTTGGACGCAGAAATCCAGCCTGTCCAGTGTGCACCCCGCAATGTACCAGTGGCCATGAAAGCAGCTACGAAGGCTCAGCTTGACAAATACGAAGCAGATGGCCACATCATATCCGTCACCGAGCCTACGGACTGGATAAGTAATATGGTTATCGTCAAGAAACCAGACAAGCTACGGATATGCATTGATCCTAAACACCTCAACCGGGCTCTGCGACGTTCACATTACATTATGCCCACGTTGGAGGATGTTCTTTACAAGCTCCCAAAGGCCAGAGTCTTCACGCTCGTGGATGCCAGAGATGCCTTTCTGCAGTGCAAGCTCGACGAGCCCAGCAGCTACATGACCACCTTTTGGACACCCTGGGGCAGGAAGAGGTGGTTGAAGCTTCCGTTTGGTGTCTCCGTGGCTCCAGAGGTGTATCAGCGGAAACAGCATGAGCTGTTGATGGGACTTAGTGGCGTGGAACCCATAGCAGATGACATTCTCGTAGTGGGCTGTGGGGACAGTGATGAGGAGGCAGAATGTGACCATGACGCCAAGCTGCTGGCCCTGATGGTCAGATGCAGACAGGTCAAGCTAAGGCTAAGCATAAAAAAGCTTCAGTTTAAAGTGCCAGAGGTCCGCTTTCATGGGCACATCTTGTCCTCCACCGGATTGAAGGCGGATCCTGAAAAAGTGAAGGCTGTCTTGGAAATGCCCCACCCATCTGACGTGAAGGGAGTGCAGCGCTTCGTCGGATTCGTCACCTACCTGGCCAAATTCCTACCGCGGCTCTCTGAAGTGTGTGAGCCACTGAGGAGGCTCATGGACAAGGACACCATCTGGCATTGGCTCCCAAAACATGACGCAGCGGTGAGGGAAATAAAACAACTGGTCACCCAGACACCTGTACTGCGATACTACAATGTGTCAAAACCTGTCACGATTCAGAGTGACTCAAGCCAGTATGGACTTGGCTGTTGCCTCATGCAGGAGGGCCAGCCTGTGGCATTCGCCTCTAGGGCACTCACCCCAACAGAGCAGAACTATGCCCAGATAGAGAAGGAGTGCCTCAGCATTGTGTTTGCATGCCAACGCTTCCACCACTACCTGTACGGGCGCGACAATATTACTGCAGAGACCGATCACAAGCCCCTTATTGCTATATTCAGCAAGCCTCTCCTGAATGCCCCAAAACGACTGCAGAGCATGCTACTGGCCCTACAAAACTACAACCTCAAGGTGGTGTATAAGCCAGGGCCAGAGATGTATGTGAGTGACACGCTCAGCAGGGCTACTGCATCAGGCACTCACACACGCTCCATGCATGAACAACACGCAGTGTGCAGCTTGCAAACAGAGCAAGTGGATGTTGAACACATCAACCAGGCTGACTACCTTAATGTTACGGACCAGCGCTTTATACAAATCAGACAGCACACAGACAGGGACGGGCAACTCCAGGCATTGAGGTCTGTGATTCTGATGGGCTGGCCCGACTGCAGGGAAGAAACTGCTTTAGCCGTCAGAGAATATTGGCCAATCAAAGAGGAGCTCAGTGTTCAAAACGGAGTGATATTCAAGAGTCAGAGAGTCGTTATTCCCCGGTCTCTGCGCCCTGAGATGTTGGCACGCGTGCACTCAAGTCACATAGGAGGTGAGGCCTGTTACAGACAAGCACGTGACACACTGTATTGGCCAGGAATGCAGAGTGAAATTAAAGACTATGTCAGTAAATGCACAATCTGCAATGAATATGCCATTGAGCAACAGAGAGAGACGATGATGTCCCACGAGCTACCGATGCGCCCCTGGCAGATAGTAAGTCTAGATCTCTTCCAGCACAGTGGCAAAGACTTTCTGCTGGTAGTCGATCATTACTCAGACTTTTGGGAGATCGACCTCCTCCCCGACCTCTCAGCAGAGACAACGATCAAACGCTGCAAGGCTCAGTTTGCCCGCTATGGACAGCCAGATAGGGTAATTTCAGACAATGGACCCCAATTCTCCGGAGTTGAGTTCCGAAAATTTGCTGCAGGATGGGAATTCGAGCACGTCACTTCATCACCACGACACCCAAAAGCTAATGGGAAGGCAGAGTCCGCAGTAAAAATCGCAAAGAACCTCTGCAAAAAGGCTCTGCGAGAGGGCAAAGATGCTTGGAAAGCAATCCTGCAGTGGCGCAATACCCCGACAGAAGGCATGGACAGCAGCCCGGCACAGCGCCTCATGGCACGGCGCTTAAAAGCAGCTCTGCCAGTAGCCAGCACTCTCCTGGAGCCATGTGTGGTGACAGACGTGCTGGTGAAGCTACGTCACAGAAGACAGGTCTCCAAGTTCATCTACGACAAATCAGCAAAAGACTTACCTGAGCTCAGGGTGGGTGAAACGGTGCGAATGAAGCCACTACCAGGGGACCGGACAGGCCTCTGGAGACTCGGATCCTGTGTACAGAAAGTGGCACCACGCTCCT
>NC_143036.1:81397366-81409866 GCF_057628025.1 Oncorhynchus mykiss | reverse complement strand
GGATGAATAGCGCTGTAGTGATATTCTTAGATTCAATTGAAAAGGTGAATAAGATAGTTGAGAGGGGTGTTGTGTTGCGGGAGACACAGACGCCGGTATTTCCGCTTATGAATCCTGCGAAGAAAGTTATGCTTTCTAACGTGCCACCATTTGTTAGAGATGAAGTGTTAGAGCGAGAGTTATCTCGCCATGGTCAAATCGTATCTACAATAAAGAAGGTTCTTTTTGGATGCAAATCTCCGTTGTTGAAACATGTCGTGTCTCATAGGAGACAAGTGCATATGATTTTAAAAAAGGAAGGAGATGAACTGAATTTAGCGTTTAGTTTTAAGATTGATGGATTTGATTATGTCTTTTATGCATCTACTGAATCAATGAAATGTTTTGGATGTGGAAGAGAGGGGCATTTGGTGCGTAATTGTCCCGAGAATGAACGCGCTGAGCCTGGTAGTAGCTTTAGTGCGGGTGCAACTAACGTACCACAGCGAAGGGATGAAAATACTACAGGTGTAGGGGAAGAGAGAAGGTGGGCAGATGTGGTTGGAAAAGTAGGAGAGGAAGGCATTGTGGATACGGGGGCAATTGTGGTAGATCAGAACAAAGAGGGAGGGGAAACACTAGGTGAGATTGCGACTGCCGTCGCTGAGGTGGTGCTGGAAAATGAAATTGGAGGTCAAGAGGAGATTGAAATAACGGAAAAAGAAGCGGATGTTTTCAAAATACAGAGGAGTAAAAGGAAGAATTTAAGGGGTGGTGAAGGGTCTAATTCTAAGAGAAAGGTAGAGATGGATAAATCAGGTGAAGATGAACAGGTTGTAGAGATGGGGTTTTCTTCTGGGGAGGATAGCGAGAGTGAGTCATCTGACGCGTCACAACAATATAGTGAGATAGATGGGGTGGAAGGGAGGTATGGGATCGAGAAGATACGTCAATTTCTGAAGTTGACAAAAGGGAAGAAATATATGCAGGATTACAATGTAACTGATTTTTTCCCTGAACGTGAATTGTTTATTGAATCAGCAAAGTTTCTGATGTCAAAAATTACAGGGGGAGGTTTGAAAAGCCCTGAAATTGCTAGACTCAAGAAAGTGGTCAGGAGAGTAATAAGTGATGCAAATTCTAAAGAAAATGAAAGAGTTCAGTTGCAGTTTTAACTCTGTAAAGAGATGTGGTGGCTGTATCTTCCTCTGTATTTTTTTCTTATCCATGAGCAGTTTTAAGATCTCTTCTTTAAACGTAAATGGGGCAAGAGATGTTAAAAAAAGAGCCATGGTGTATGAGTTAATGAGGGGAAAGGGAAGTGACATAATTTTTCTACAAGAAACGCATAGTAATTTGGAAAATGAAGTTATGTGGCAACAGGAGTGGGGGGGGACAGTGGTGTGTAGTCATAAAAACTCAAAAAGTGGGGGTGTGGTTATCTTGTTCTCAAAAGGGTTTTTGCCTTTGTCATATGAGGTTGAAGAGGTAGTTGAGGGGAGGTTATTAAAAGTTAGAGCAAGGTATGAAAACATCAATATGTGTCTGATAAATGTATATGCCCCAGTGGTGACAGTTGAGAGGGTATGTTTTTTAGAGACATTATCAAATACCATTGAGAAATGTAACAAAGAAGATTATTTGTTTATTGCTGGGGATTTTAACTGCACAGTTAGCGATTTAGATAGAAATCACCAAGAACCTCATATAGCCTCAAGGACGTTTTTAAAACGCCTTATTGTAACAAATGAACTGTGTGATATTTGGCGGAGTCAACATGAAGGAACAAGGCAGTACACCTGGGCGCATGTGAGAGAGAACATCATCTCTATGGCCAGGTTAGATAGGTTTTATGTTTTTGAGCATCAATCTCAGGTCTGTAAATCAAGTGTGATAACTCCAGTGGGATTTTCTGATCATTGTTTAATAACAGAGGTGGTGTTCATTAACGATGTAAAACCTAAAAGCGCATACTGGCATTTTAATATAACTTTATTGAGTGATGCTCACTTCAGGAATTGTTTCAGTTTTTTTTGGGAGAGGTGGAGGTCTCAAAAGACCAGTTTTGTATCCCTTCAACAATGGTGGGATATAGGGAAAATCCAGATTCAACAATTTTGTAATCAATACACGGAGAATGTCACCAAGGATATCACCAGATCAATGAAAGCCCTAGAGATTGAAATAGTGGAACTCATGACGTTGGTTGAGACCACAGGAGATCGAGGCCATACTCAGGCCCTCAAGAGGAGAAAAGCTGCATTGGCAGATCTGCTGGGTATCAGAGCACAGGGGGCATTGGTGAGAAGTAAATTTCAGGGCATATCTGAAATGGATGCCTCATCCAAATTTTTCTTTGGTTTAGAGAAAAAGAATGGACAAAGAAAAATTATTCATTGTCTCAAATCAGCTGTTGGACAAGAGCTCACTAGCCCTAGTGAAATTAGAAAGAGGGCAGTAGAGTTCTATGCTGAGCTCTACAAGTGTGAGTACAAAGAGGACAAAACAGTGACACAGCAGTTCTTTGATGGGCTCCCAAAGGTGCCTGCAGAAGCTCAGGTTGAGCTTGAGCAACCATTGTCTTTGCAGGATTTATACACTGCATTAAATGGCATGGAAAATGGAAGGGCACCAGGCATTGATGGGCTTCCCGTTGACTTTTTTAAGTCTTTTTGGGCTATGTTGGGAGAGGATTGGTTAGAAGTAGCTAATGATAGTTTAACCGGAGGGTTACTACCAATAAGCTGCAGAAGGGCTGTCCTCACCCTACTGCCTAAAAAGGGTGACCTGAGGGAGGTGAAGAACTGGAGGCCGGTGGCTTTATTGTGTACTGATTATAAAATATTGTCAAAGGCTTTGTCCAACAGGCTGAAGGAGGTGATGGGGCAAATCATACATACGGATCAGTCCTACTGTGTTCCTGGCAGGCAGATAGGGGATAACATTTCTCTGATTCGTGATTTTTTGGACGTCTCTAAGGCTATTGGGTTGGATGCTGGTCTAATTTCAATTGATCAGGAAAAGGCATTTGACCGAGTTGAACATCAATATTTATGGCACACGTTTGAGGCGTTTGGGTTCAGCTCTGGTTTTATTGCCATGATAAAGGTGATATATGGTGACATTGAAAGTGTATTGAAAGTTAACGGTGGTTTGAGTGCTCCTTTTAAAGTGTGTAGAGGTATTAGGCAGGGATGTTCTATGTCTGGGATGTTATATGCTATTGCTATAGAGCCACTACTAAATAGCATTAGAAGT
The DNA here is from genome assembly GCF_057628025.1 of Oncorhynchus mykiss. Lineage (NCBI taxonomy): Eukaryota > Metazoa > Chordata > Actinopteri > Salmoniformes > Salmonidae > Oncorhynchus > Oncorhynchus mykiss. The sequence goes on along the minus strand of NC_143036.1, from coordinate 81,406,629 downwards.
CGCATTGCAGGGGTGTGCCTTTCAGAGGATATTCCTCCTATTCGTCTTTCAGCCTATGCTGATGATGTAGTTGTGCTAGTGAAAAATCAAGCGGAGGTGGATAGTTTGAGTCTAATGGTTGATCGTTTTAGGGGAATATCCTCTGCAAAGGTAAATTGGGAAAAGAGTTGTGCTTTACAGATTGGAGAATGGTCTGGAGGGATCATGGCTTTGCCAGGGGGGCTGGAATGGTGTAAGGGAGGTTTTAAGTATCTTGGAGTGTATCTAGGAGATGAGGGGACTATGGAAAAAAATTGGAGTGGGGTGGTTGAAATGGTGGAAGGGAGGATGAGGAGATGGCGTTGGTTACTATCTCGTATGTCATATAGAGGGCGCACTATTATAGTTAACAATGTGATTGCCTCTGCACTGTGGCATCGGTTGTCAGTTTTAGAACCACCATCTGGCCTTCTGGCTAAGATACAGGCAATTATTGTGGATTTCTTTTGGGATAAATATCACTGGGTTCCACAAAGTGTTTTGTATTTGTCAAAAGAGGAGGGGGGACAAGGTCTTGTACATCTTGCTAGTAGGGCTGCTGCTTTCCGGTTTCAGTTCATTCAAAGGCTGCTTTATGGACCGGAAAATGTGGTGTGGAGAGGGGTGGCAGGTCTTATATTACAGAGGGTTGGAGGATTAGGTTTAAAGAAGGCTTTATTTCTGGTTGATAGTAGCCAGATTTCTAGGGAGGGAGTACCTCCGTTTTATAGAGGCCTTCTCAGAGTGTGGAGCATAATGAAGGTGTCCAGAAGAACTTCAGCGGAGTCAGTGCATTGGCTGTTGGAGGAACCTCTGGTGTATGGGGCGAGACTGGACTGTACAACTGCAGCTGTTCCACATTTCTCCAAGATTCTGGTGAAGGGGAAAATCATCACCTTAAGACAGTTAATGGCCATGGCTGGGCCCGCCTTAATGGATGGAAGAAGGGTGGCAGAACATTTGGGGATGAGGTCGGAAAGGATTGTCGGACAAATGCTGGGGAGCTGTAGGAAGGCTCTGTCAGCGGAAGAATGGGATATGCTTAGTAGCCACAAGAAGAAGGTGCAAGATGAAGACGTCTCATTTCCAAAACTAGGGATTACACCAAATATCCCAGAGTCAGAAAGAAAGGCGTTATTGCTGGATTTGAGAGGGTTGGAGGAGGTGGGTTTGGATGAGGTGAATGGGAAGGAATTGTATAAGGGGTGTGTCAAGGTGTTGAATAAAGATAAATTGAAAAATAGAAAAGATACTCCATGGAGGGTAAAATTGGGCATTGATGACAAGGTAAAGCCAGCATGGAGAGCACTGTACAAACCACCGTTACAAAAGGGTACTGGTGATATGCAATGGAGGGTTTTACATGGCATCATTGCAGTTAATGCTTTTGTATCTGTTATTAACTCAGATGTTAGAGATGGATGTCCTTTTTGTAATATAAGAGAAACCATTTTTCACTGTTTTATGGAGTGTGAGAGGATAAAACCGCTATTGGAAATGTTGGAATCTTTGTTTAAAGCTGTAGGGGAGTTTTTCAATAACACTGTTTTTATTTTGGGGTTTCAATATAGTAAACAACAGAAAAGAAAATGTCAAATGTTACATTTTATTTTGGGACAAGCTAAGATGTCAATTTTTCTGAGTAGGAAACATAAGATAGAAACGGGATATGGGCAGGATGTAAGATGTGTTTTTAAAGGTTTAGTGAAAGCAAGAATAAAAGTAGATTTTGAGTTCTTTTCAGCTGTAAAAGATCTCCTATTATTTGAGGAGAAGTGGGCCTACGAAAGAGCGCTTTGTTTTGTAGAGGAGGGGAAATTATTTTTTGCTGCTGAAATAAGTTGAATGTATATGTTATGTATTTATTTTTGTTTAGGAATTACATTTTGTTATTTCATTTCTGAAAAGGCAGTGTGTCATTATTTATGTTAACACTTGAGTAAAAAATAAAGGTTTTATAAAAACTCAAACTCTCTCTCTCTCTCTCTCCTCTCCAAGCCCTCACCCTGTGTAGGACTAGGCTGTTTAAGCGTGTGATGCCCGAAGAGTTATCCCCAACTATTTCACAATCTCATTATGGGATGGCGGCTGGGCTGTTCGGTCCAGCGTACTGCAGGTCAGAAAAAGACGCACGACAGGGACCTCATCAGAACACCATCTGGAGAGACTGACCACTTCGTTAATCTGCAGGATGAGTGATCGGAGAGATGGGTTAAACATGGCCATGACAGGAGGAGGGAGACAGGAAACAGATGTGTCAGCAAGAGGCGGTGTGTGTGTGTGGTGTGTCTGTATGGTGTGTATGTGTGATGTGCGTATGGTGTGTGTGTGTGTGTATGGTGTGTGTGTGTATGGTGTGTATGTGTATGGTGTGTATGTGTGATGTGTGTATGGTGTGTGTGTATGGTGTGTATGTGTGATGTGCGTATGGTGTGTGTGTGTATGGTGTGTATGTGTATGGTGTGTCTGTGTGATGTGCGTATGGTGTGTGTATGTGTATGGTGTCTGTCCACCAGTCTCTAGATTGGTCCCTGTGTCTCCACCAGTCTCTAGGTTGGTTCCTGTGTCTGTCCACCAGTCTCTAGATTGGTGTCTGTGTCTCCACCAGTCTCTAGATTGGTTCCTGTGTCTATCCACCAGTCTCTAGATTGGTCCCTGTGTCTCCACCAGTCTCTAGATTGGTTCCTGTGTCTATCTACCAGTCTCTAGGTTGGTTCCTGTGTCTCCACCAGTCTCTAGGTTGGTTCCTGTGTCTGTCCACCAGTCTCTAGATTGGTTCCTGTGTCTCTCCACCAGTCTCTAGGTTGGTTCCTGTGTCTCTCCACCAGTCTCTAGGTTGGTCCCTGTGTCTCCACCAGTCTCTAGATTGGTTCCTGTGTCTATCTACCAGTCTCTAGGTTGGTTCCTGTGTCTCCACCAGTCTCTAGGTTGGTCCCTGTGTCTCTCCACCAGTCTCTAGATTGGTTCCTGTGTCTCCACCAGTCTCTAGATTGGTTCCTGTGTCTCTCCACCAGTCTCTAGATTGGTTCCTGTGTCTCCACCAGTCTCTAGATTGGTTCCTGTGTCTCCACCAGTCTCTAGGTTGGTTCCTGTGTCTACTCACCAGTCTCTAGATTGGTTCCTGTGTCTGTCCACCAGTCTCTAGATTGGTTCCTGTGTCTACTCACCAGTCTCTAGATTGGTTCCTGTGTCTACTTTCACGGCTGTTGAGTCCCAGATACGTTCATGAAGAGACATGACAGACTTTTCTAGGGCCAGTGTAACCACCTAGGGCCAGTGTAACCACCTAGGGCCAGTGTAACCACCTAGGGCCAGTGTAACCACCTAGGGCCAGTGTAACCACCTAGGGCTAGTGTAACATTAGTTCTAGTGTAACGTTAGGGCCAGTGTAACCACCTAGGGCTAGTGTAACGTTAGGGCTAGTGTAACGTTAGGGCCAGTGTAACCACCTAGGGCTAGTGTAACATTAGTTCTAGTGTAACGTTAGGGCCAGTGTAACCACCTAGGGCTAGTGTAACATTAGTTCTAGTGTAACGTTAGGGCCAGTGTAACCACCTAGGGCTAGTGTAACGTTAGGGCTAGTGTAACGTTAGGGCCAGTGTAACCACCTAGGGCTAGTGTAACGTTAGGGCTAGTGTAACGTTAGGGCCAGTGTAACCACCTAGGGCTAGTGTAACATTAGTTCTAGTGTAACGTTAGGGCCAGTGTAACCACCTAGGGCTAGTGTAACATTAGTTCTAGTGTAACGTTAGGGCCAGTGTAACCACCTAGGGCTAGTGTAACGTTAGGGCTAGTGTAACGTTAGGGCCAGTGTAACCACCTAGGGCTAGTGTAACGTTAGGGCTAGTGTAACCACCTAGGGCTAGTGTAATGTTAGTTCTAGTGTAACGTTAGTGCCAGTGTAACCACCTAGGGCTAGTGTAACGTTAGGGCTAGTGTAACCACCTAGGGCTAGTGTAACGTTAGGGCTAGTGTAACGTTAGGGCCAGTGTAACCACCTAGGGCTAGTGTAACGTTAGGGCTAGTGTAACATTCACATGATGCCATTCAAGCTACATCTTATGGGGCTTTCTTACTATGTAACAGATGTGTTTTCAGAACATAGTTTATTACATATATTTTATGATGCAATACATATCTATTACTAAATAACATCAACTGTTGTGTCCTCATGTTACTGAACAGTAACTGTTGTGTCCTCATGTTACTGAACAGTAACTGTTATGTCCTCATGTTACTGAACAGGAGACATCAACTGTTATGTCCTCATGTTACTGAACAGTAACTGTTATGTCCTCATGTTACTGAACAGGAGACATCAACTGTTATGTCCTCATGTTACTGAACAGGAGACATCAACTGTTATGTCCTCATGTTACTGAACAGTAACTGTTATGTCCTCATGTTACTGAACAGTAACTGTTATGTCCTCATGTTACTGAACAGGAGACATCAACTGTTATGTCCTCATGTTACTGAACAGGAGACATCAACTGTTGTGTCCTCATGTTACTGAACAGGAGACATCAACTGTTATGTCCTCATGTTACTGAACAGGAGACATCAACTGTTATGTCCTCATGTTACTGAACAGGAGACATCTACTGTTATGTCCTCATGTTACTGAACAGTAACTGTTGTGTCCTCATGTTACTGAACAGGAGACATCACATGTTGTGTCCTCATGTTACTGAACAGTAACTGTTGTGTCCTCATGTTACTGAACAGGAGACATCAACTGTTATGTCCTCATGTTACTGAACAGTAACTGTTGTGTCCTCATGTTACTGAACAGTAACTGTTGTGTCCTCATGTTACTGAACAGTAACTGTTGTGTCCTCATGTTACTGAACAGGAGACATCAACTGTTATGTCCTCATGTTACTGAACAGTAACTGTTATGTCCTCATGTTACTGAACAGTAACTGTTATGTCCTCATGTTACTGAACAGTAACTGTTGTGTCCTCATGTTACTGAACAGTAACTGTTGTGTCCTCATGTTACTGAACAGTAACTGTTATGTCCTCATGTTACTGAACAGGAGACATCAACTGTTATGTCCTCATGTTACTGAACAGGAGACATCAACTGTTGTGTCCTCATGTTACTGAACAGGAGACATCAACTGTTATGTCCTCATGTTACTGAACAGGAGACGTCAACTGTTATGTCCTCATGTTACTGAACAGGAGACATCAACCGTTATGTCCTCATGTTACTGAACAGGAGACATCAACTGTTGTGTCCTCATGTTACTGAACAGGAGACATCAACTGTTGTGTCCTCATGTTACTGAACAGGAGACGTCAACTGTTATGTCCTCATGTTACTGAACAGGAGACATCAACTGTTATGTCCTCATGTTACTGAACAGGAGACATCAACTGTTGTGTCCTCATGTTACTGAACAGGAGACATCAACTGTTGTGTCCTCATGTTACTGAACAGTAACTGTTGTGTCCTCATGTTACTGAACAGTAACTGTTATGTCCTCATGTTACTGAACAGGAGACATCAACTGTTATGTCCTCATGTTACTGAACAGGAGACATCAACTGTTGTGTCCTCATGTTACTGAACAGGAGACATCAACTGTTATGTCCTCATGTTACTGAACAGGAGACGTCAACTGTTATGTCCTCATGTTACTGAACAGGAGACATCAACTGTTATGTCCTCATGTTACTGAACAGGAGACATCAACTGTTGTGTCCTCATGTTACTGAACAGGAGACATCAACTGTTGTGTCCTCATGTTACTGAACAGTAACTGTTGTGTCCTCATGTTACTGAAAGGAGACATCAACTGTTATGTCCTCATGTTACTGAACAGTAACTGTTATGTCCTCATGTTACTGAACAGTAACTGTTGTGTCCTCATGTTACTGAACAGGAGAGATCAACTGTTATGTCCTCATGTTACTGAACAGGAGACATCAACTGTTATGTCCTCATGTTACTGAACAGAAGACATCAACTGTTATGTCCTCATGTTACTGAACAGGAGAGATCAACTGTTATGTCCTCATGTTACTGAACAGGAGACATCAACTGTTATGTCCTCATGTTACTGAACAGGAGACATCAACTGTTATGTCCTCATGTTACTGAACAGGAGACATCACCTGTTATGTCCTCATGTTACTGAACAGTAACTGTTATGTCCTCATGTTACTGAACAGTAACTGTTATGTCCTCATGTTACTGAACAGTAACTGTTATGTCCTCATGTGTCACGTTCTGACCATCGTTTGTGTGTGTTTTCCTTGTTTTAGTGTTGGTCAGGACGTGAACTGGGTGGGCATTCTATGTTGGATGTCTTGTTTGTCTATTTCTATGTCTGGCCTGATATGGTTCTCAATCAGAGGCAGGTGTTAGTCATTGTCTCTGATTGGGAACCATATTTAGGTAGCCTGGGTTTCACTGTGTGTTTGGGGGTGATTGTTCCTGTCTATGTGTTTGCACCAGATAGGCTGTTTAGGTTTTCGTTACGTTTATTGTTTTTGTAGTGTTTGTGTTTAGTGTGGTTTTTCATTAAACATGAATCGCAATCTACACGCTGCATTTTGGTCCGACTCTCCTTCACATATAGAAAACCGTTACAGAATCACCCACCACCAACGGACCAAGCAGCGTGTCAACAGGCAGCAACAGCAGCGAAAAGAGGAATGGACATGGGAGGACGTTATGGACAGCAGGAGTATGGACTATACTACTTGGGAGGAGATCGACAGGTGGGCGGCCGACCCAGGAAGAGTGCCGGAGCCCGCCTGGGATTCGCTGGAGCAGTGCGAGGAAGGTTATCGTAGAATGGAGGCGGTGAAAGCAGAGAGGCGCTGGTATGAGAAGGCAGCACGGCGACGCGGATGGAAGCCTGAGAGGCAGCCCCAAAAATTTATTGGGGGGGGGCTAACAGGGAGTATGGCTACGCCAGGTAGGAGACCTGGGCAGACTCCCTGTGCTTACCGGGGGGCTAGAGAGACCGGACAGGCACCGTGTTATGCAGTGGTGCGCACGGTGTCTCCAGTGCGGGTGCATAGCCCGGTGCGGTATATTCCAGCTCCCCGTGTCGGCCGGGCTAGATTGAGCGTCGAGCCTAATGCCATGAAGCCGGCTCTACGCAGCTGGTCCCCAGTGCGTCTCCTTGGGCCGGCTTACATGGCACCAGCCTTGCGCTCGGTGTCTCCGGTTCGCCTGCATAGCCCAGTGCGGGCTATTCCACCTCGCCGCACTGGCAGGGCGACCGTGAGCATTCAACCAGGTAAGGTTGGGCAGGCTCGGTGCTCAAGAGCTCCAGTGCGCCTGCACGGTCCGGTTTTTCCAGTACCACCTCCACACCCCAGCCCTCCGGTAGCAGCTCCCCGCACCAGGCTTCCTGTGCGTGTCCTCGGCCCAGTACCACCAGTGCCAGCACCACGCATCAGGCCTACAGTGCGCCTCGCCTGTCCAGCGCTGCCAGAGCCTCCCTCCTCTTCAGCGCTGTCGGAGTCTCCCGCCTGTTTAGCGCTGTCAGAGCTTTCCGCCTCTACAGCGCTGCCGGAGTCTCCCGCCTGTTCGGAACTGCCAGTTTGCAAGGAGCTGCCAGTTTGCAAGGAGCTGCCAGTTTGCAAGGAGCTGCCAGTCTGTAAGGAGCTGCCAGTCTGTAAGGAGCTGCCAGTCTGCATGGAGCTGCCAGTCTGCATGGAGCTGCCAGTCTGCAAGGAGCTGCCAGTCTGCATGGAGCTGCCAGTCTGCAAGGAGCTGCCAGTCTGCAAGGAGCTGCCAGTCTGCATAGAGCTGCCAGTCTGCAAGGAGCCGCCAGAGCTGCCTTTCTGCAGGATGCCGCCAGAGCTGCCAGTCTGCAAGGAGCCGCCAGAGCTGCCAGTCTGCAAGGAGCCGCCAGAGCTGCCAGTTAGCATGGAGCAGCCAGAGCTGCCAGTCAGCATGGAGCAGCCAGGGCCGCCAGTCAGCATGGAGCAGCCAGGGCCGCCAGTCAGCATGGAGCAGCCAGGGCCGCCAGTCAGCATGGAGCAGTCAGTCAGCATGGAGCAGCCGGAGCAGCCAGTCAGCATGGAGCAGCCAGAGCAGCCAGTCAGCATGGAGCAGCCAGAGCTGCCAGTCAGCATGGAGCAGCCAGTCAGCATGGAGCAGCCAGAGCTGCCAGTCAGCATGGAGCAGCCAGTCAGCACGGAGCAGCCAGAGCTGTCAGTCAACCAGACTCTTCCAGATCTGCCAGTCGACCAGACTCTTCCAGATCTGCCAGTCGACCAGACTCTTCCAGATCTGCCAGTCGACCAGACTCTTCCAGATCTGCCAGTCGACCAGACTCTTCCAGATCTGCCAGTCGACCAGACTCTTCCAGATCTGCCAGTCGACCAGACTCTTCCAGATCTGCCAGTCGACCAGACTCTTCCAGATCCGCCAGTCGACCAGACTCTTCCAGATCCGCCAGTCGACCAGACTCTTCCAGATCCGCCAGTCGACCAGACTCTTCCAGATCCGCCAGTCGACCAGACTCTTCCAGATCCGCCAGTCGACCAGACTCTTCCGGATCCGGCAGTCGACCAGACTCTTCCAGAACCGCCAGCCAGCCAGGATCTGCCGGATCCAACCACCTGCCTGAGCTTCCTCTCAGTGCTGAGCTTCCTCTCAGTGCTGAGCTTCCTCTCAGTGCTGAGCTACCCATCAGTCCCGAGCTACCTCTGTCCCGAGCTGCCCCTCTGTCCCGAGCGGTCTTTAAGGAGGGTAACCTATTTAGGGACGTTTAGGAGGGGGATTAAAACTGTCATGGAGTGGGGTCCACGTCCAGCGCCAGAGCCGCCACCGCGGACAGATGCCCACCCACACCCTCCCCCATAGGTTTAAGTTGTGCGTCCGGAGTCCGCACCTTGGAGGGGGGGTACTGTCACGTTCTGACCATCGTTTGTGTGTGTTTTCCTTGTTTTAGTGTTGGTCAGGACGTGAACTGGGTGGGCATTCTATGTTGGATGTCTTGTTTGTCTATTTCTATGTCTGGCCTGATATGGTTCTCAATCAGAGGCAGGTGTTAGTCATTGTCTCTGATTGGGAACCATATTTAGGTAGCCTGGGTTTCACTGTGTGTTTGGGGGTGATTGTTCCTGTCTATGTGTTTGCACCAGATAGGCTGTTTAGGTTTTCGTTACGTTTATTGTTTTTGTAGTGTTTGTGTTTAGTGTGGTTTTTCATTAAACATGAATCGCAATCTACACGCTGCATTTTGGTCCGACTCTCCTTCACATATAGA
>NC_143036.1:81324866-81394866 GCF_057628025.1 Oncorhynchus mykiss | reverse complement strand
GAGTGGAGGCTGTTATAGCAGCAATGTTCCAACATCTAGTGGAAAGCCTTCCCAGAAGAGTGGAGGCTGTTATAGCAGCAATGTTACAACATCTAGTGGAAAGCCTTCCCAGAAGAGTGGAGGCTGTTATAGCAGCAATGTTCCATCTTCTAGTGGAAAGCCTTCCCAGAAGAGTGGAGGCTGCTAAAGCAGCAATGTTCCAACATCTAGTGGAAAGCCTTCCCAGAAGAGTGGAGGCTGTTATAGCAGCAATGTTCCAACATCTAGTGGAAAGCCTTCCCAGAAGAGTGGAGGCTGATAAAGCAGCAATGTTCCAACATCTAGTGGAAAGCCTTCCCAGAAGAGTGGAGGCTGTTATAGCAGCAATGTTCCAACATCTAGTGGAAAGCCTTCCCAGAAGAGTGGAGGCTGCTAAAGCAGCAATGTTCCAACATCTAGTGGAAAGCCTTCCCAGAAGAGTGGAGGCTGTTATAGCAGCAATGTTCCAACATCTAGTGGAAAGCCTTCCCAGAAGAGTGGAGGCTGCTAAAGCAGCAATGTTCCAACATCTAGTGGAAAGCCTTCCCAGAAGAGTGGAGGCTGTTATAGCAGCAATGTTCCAACATCTAGTGGAAAGCCTTCCCAGAAGAGTGGAGGCTGTTATAGCAGCAATGTTCCAACATATAGTGGAAAGCCTTCCCAGAAGAGTGGAGGCTGCTGTAAAAGCAAAGGGAGAACCAACTCCATATTAATGCCCATGATTTTGGAATGAGATGTTCAACGAGCAGGTGTCCACATACTTTTGGTCACGTAGTGTATATATATCCACCCTCCACATCATCATATGTCTGACTGTCAGACCAGGTTCCCCTCTCTCTCTTAGGGGGATGACACTATGAAATATGGCTGCCCCCCTCTACCCCCTACCCCTCTGTCGCCCCCCTACCCCCCCGAACCTGCTGCTACAGGTATAGTCTGACAAGCATAAATTATGTTAATAGATTTGAATAAAAAACACTTTATTCCAAAGGTTTCAGTACTTTGAAATGTCAAGATGATCTAGTGTCGTACCTGGAGAGAGTTAAGTTAAAACGCTAAAATATTAAAACCAGAAACTGCAATCTCTCCTGAGAGAGGGAACGTTTGAGGGTTGATGAAAAATCGAGAATGGAGAGAATGAGATGAGGAGAGGAAGAGGAAAGGAGAGGAGAGGAAAAGAGATGAGAAGAGGAGAGGGGAGGGGATAGGAGAGGATAAGAGAGGAGAGGAGAGGAGAGGAGAGGAGAGGAGAGGAGAGGAGAGGAGAGGAGAGGAGAGGAGAGGAGAGGAAGAAGAGAGGAGAGGAGAGGAGATGAGAGGAGAGGAGAGGAGAGGAGAGGAGAGGAGAGGAGAGGAAGAAGAGAGGAGAGGAGAGGAGAGGAGAGGAGAGGAGAGGAAGAAGAGAAGAGAGGAGAGGAGAGGAGAGGAGAGGAGAGGAGAGGAGAGGAGAGGAGAGGAGAGGAGAGGAGAGGAGAGGAGAGGAGAGGAGAGGAGAGGAGAGGAGAGGAGAGTGCAGCTCCCAGGTGGAGTTTTCTGTTCTCCATTTATTAATTGATCTGAAGCCTGAATCTTACCCTGCCCCTGCATCCAAAACGTCTCCCTATTGTCTACATAATGCACTACTGTTGACCAGAACACCACGGGACTAAGGTTAAAGGTCGTGCACTATGTAGTGAAGATGGTAATGAATGAGATAGAAAGACAGAGTCTGGGATGATTTAATGAAAGAACTGTCAGTCATATGATATTTTTTAGTACATTTCTCTCTGTAATTTAACAACCACTCAGTCAGTGTTATCTAGAAACAGAAAATTATAATTAAGTTAGAGAATTAGGGCTTTTGTGTGCTGGGTGCTGATTAGTGTTAGCAGACTATAGGAGAAGAGATTTGTCCGAAAATTCATTTTCTCAGTTATTTTGTCCCCCAAAGAAAAGACACCAGCGACTACAACTGACCAAAATGTTCCAGCCGAGGCCACACACACACACACACACACACACACACACACACACACACACACACACACACAAACGGTGAAGTAATGAACGCAGCAGGTCTCTTAGTGATGTAGTACTGGCTGTTAATCCAATAGTTCCATTGTTACCATGACAAACTGTCTATTGATTGGCTTTGCATGGCCGCTCTGACAGAAAACAAAGGGAGAGAGAGAGAGAGAGGGAGGGAGAGAGAGAGAGAGAGAGAAACCCAAGAGAGAGGGAGAAAGATAGAAAAGAAAGAAAGAGAAAGAGGAAGGCAACCAAAAGAGAGAGAGAGAGAGAGGTGGGGCGGAGGGGGCTTGTCCTGGGTGTTCAATTACATGGTGCAGAAGGGAGATGAAATCAATAACATTTAAATTGCTTATGGTAATCACCTGCAGTCCAATCACTAACATCAGCATACACCAACTGTTGACCTTAGTTCTGTCCACTACTGATCTGCTACTGTGCTGCTGTGACCTCAACACTGAAACATGGCAGAAGAAACCTCAACACTGAAACATGACAGAAGAAACCTCAACACTGAAACATGATAGAAGTAACCTCAACACTGAAACATGGTAGATGAAACCTCAACACTGAAACATGACAGAAGAAACCTCAACACTGAAACATGACAGAAGAAACCTCAACACTGAAACATGACAGAAGAAACCTCAACACTGAAACATGGTAGAAGAAACCTCAACACTGAAGAAACCTCAACACTGAAACATGGTAGAAGAAACCTCAACACTGAAACATGGTAGAAGAAACCTCAACACTGAAGAAACTTCAACACTGAAACATGATAGAAGTAACCTCAACACTGAAACATGGTAGAAGAAACCTCAACACTGAAACATGGTAGAAGAAACCTCAACACTGAAGAAACCTCAACACTGAAATATGGTAGAAGAAACCTCAACACTGAAACATGGTAGAAGAAACCTCAACACTGAAACATGGTAGAAGAAACCTCAACACTGAAACATGGAAGAAGTAACCTCAACACTGAAACATGACATAAGAAACCTCAACACTGAAACATGATAGAAGAAACCTCAACACTGAAGAAACTTCAACACTGAAACATGATAGAAGAAACCTCAACACTGAAACATGACAGAAGAAACCTCAACACTGAAACATGGTAGAAGTAACCTCAACACTGAAGAAACTTCAACACTGAAACATGGTAGAAGTAACCTCAACACTGAAACATGGTAGAAGAAACCTCAACACTGAAACATGGTAGAAGTAACCTCAACACTGAAACATGGTAGAAGAAACCTCAACACTGAAACATGGTAGAAGAAACCTCAACACTGAAGAAACCTCAACACTGAAACATGGTAGAAGGAACCTCAACACTGAAGAAACCTCAACACTGAAACATGATAGAAGAAACCTCATCACTGAAACATGGTAGAAGTAACCTCAACACTGAAACATGGTAGACGAAACCTCAACACTGAAACATGGTAGAAGAAACCTCAACACTGAAACATGGTAGAAGAAACCTCAACACTGAAACATGATAGAAGAAACCTCAACACTGAAGAAACCTCAACACTGAAGAAACTTCAACACTGAAATATGGTAGAAGAAACCTCAACACTGAAACATGGTAGAAGAAACCTCAACACTGAAATATGGTAGAAGAAACCTCAACACTGAAACATGGTAGAAGAAACCTCAACACTGAAACATGGTAGAAGAAACCTCAACACTGAAACATGGTAGAAGAAACCTCAACACTGAAGAAACTGCAACACTGAAACATGATAGAAGAAACTTCAACACTGAAACATGATAGAAGAAACCTCAACACTGAAACATGACAGAAGAAACCTGAACACTGAAACATGGTAGAAGTAACCTCAACACTGAAACATGGTAGAAGAAACCTCAACACTGAAACATGGTAGAAGTAACCTCAACACTGAAACATGGTAGAAGAAACCTCAACACTGAAACATGGTAGAAGTAACCTCAACACTGAAGTAACCTCAACACTGAAACATGGTAGAAGAAACCTCAACACTGAAACATGGTAGAAGTAACCTCAACACTGAAGTAACCTCAACACTGAAACATGGTAGAAGAAACCTCAACACTGAAACATGGTAGAAGGAACCTCAACACTGAAGAATCCTCAACACTGAAACATGATAGAAGAAACCTCATCACTGAAACATGGTAGAAGTAACCTCAACACTGAAACATGGTAGAAGAAACCTCAACACTGAAACATGGTAGAAGAAATCTCAACACTGAAACATGGTAGAAGAAACCTCAACACTGAAACATGATAGAAGAAACCTCAACACTGAAACATGGTAGAAGTAACCTCAACACTGAAGAAACCTCAACACTGAAGAAACTTCAACACTGAAACATGGTAGAAGAAACCTCAACACTGAAGAAACCTGAACACTAAAGAAACTTCAACACTGAAACATGGTATAAGAAACCTCAACACTGAAACATGGTAGAAGAAACCTCAACACTGAAACATGGTAGAAGAAACCTCAACACTGAAACATGGTAGAAGAAACCTCAACACTGAAACATGGTAGAAGAAACATCAACACTGAAACATGGTAGAAGAAACCTCAACACTGAAACATGACAGAAGAAACCTCAACACTGAAACATGACAGAAGCTAGTCAGTAGGGTCAGTGACTGGGGGGGTTGCATTAGGGCAAGGCTGCTGTGAGGTCCTGCCTCATGACGCCAAAGGTGGGACTAAGGTGTTGTGGGTCTCCATTGTTTAAGGGGAGGGGGGTTATAACAGGTCTGGGCAACTCCAGGGGGTTCCATTGTTGAAGGGGTTATAACAGGCCTGGGAAACTCCAGGGGTTTCTATTGTTTAAGGGAGGGGTTATAACAGGCCTGGGCAACTCCAGGGGTTCCCATTGTTTAAGGGAGGGGTTATAACAGGCCTGGGCAACTCCAGGGGTTCCCATTGTTTAAGGGAGGGGTTATAACAGGCCTGGGCAACTCCAGGGGTTCCCATTGTTTAAGGGAGGGGTTATAACGGAGGCCTGATTGATGTCACACTTTTACCCCGGTCCCCAGCTAACACATCTCCAATAATCAACCAATCATGATCTTCAGTTAAACATGCAATGAGTTCAAAATCAGATGTGTTTGCAAGGGATGGAGGGAAAAGTGTTAAACCAATCAGACCCTAGGGATGGAGGGAAAAGTGTTAATCCAATCAGACCCTAGGGATGGAGGGAAAAGTGTTAAACCAATCAGACCCTAGGGACGGGGGGGAAAGTGTTAAACCAATCAGACCCTAGGGACGGGGGGGAAAGTGTTAAACCAATCAGACCCTAGGGACGGGGGGGAAAGTGTTAAACCAATCAGGCCCTAGGGATGGAGGGGGGGGGGGGGAGTGTTAAACCAATCAGACCCTAGGGATGGAGGGAAAAGTGTTAAACCAATCAGACCCTAGGGATGGGGGGAAAAGTGTTAATCCAATCAGACCCTAGGGATGGGGGGGAAAAGTGTTAAACCAATCAGACCCTAGGGATGGAGGGAAAAGTGTTAAACCAATCAGACCCTAGGGATGGAGGGAAAAGTGTTAAACCAATCAGACCCTAGGGACGGGGGGGAAAGTGTTAAACCAATCAGGCCCTAGGGATGGAGGGGGGGGGGGGAGTGTTAAACCAATCAGACCCTAGGGATGGAGGGAAAAGTGTTAATCCAATCAGACCCTAGGGATGGAGGGAAAAGTGTTAAACCAATCAGACCCTAGGGACGGGGGGGAAAGTGTTAAACCAATCAGGCCCTAGGGATGGAGGGGGGGGGGGGGAGTGTTAAACCAATCAGACCCTAGGGATGGAGGGGGGGGGGAGTGTTAAACCAATCAGACCCTAGGGACGAGGGGAAAAGTGTTAAACCAATCAGACTCTAGGGATGGGGGGGAAAAGTGTTAAACCAATCAGACCCTAGGGATGGGGGGAAAAGTGTTAATCCAATCAGACCCTAGGGATGGGGGGGAAAAGTGTTAAACCAATCAGACCCTAGGGACGGGGGGAAAGGTGTTAAACCAATCAGGCCCTAGGGATGGAGGGGGGGGGGGGAGTGTTAAACCAATCAGACCCTAGGGATGGAGGGGGGGGGGAGTGTTAAACCAATCAGACCCTAGGGACGAGGGGAAAAGTGTTAAACCAATCAGACTCTAGGGATGGGGGGGAAAAGTGTTAAACCAATCAGACCCTAGGGATGGGGGGAAAAGTGTTAATCCAATCAGACCCTAGGGATGGGGGGGAAAAGTGTTAAACCAATCAGACCCTAGGGATGGGGGGAAAAGTGTTAAACCAATCAGGCCCTAGGGATGGAGGGGGGGGGGAGTGTTAAACCAATCAGACCCTAGGGATGGAGGGGGGGGGGGGTGTGTTAAATCAGACCCTAGGGCTGGGAGGAAAAGTGTTAAACCAATCAGGCCCTAGGGATGGAGGGGGGGGGGGGAGTGTTAAGCCAATCAGACCCTAGGGATGGGGGGGGGGGGGAGTGTTAAACCAATCAGACCCTAGGGACAAGGGGAAAAGTGTTAAACCAATCAGGCCCTAGGGATGGAGGGGGGGGGGGGGGGGAGTGTTAAACCAATCAGACCCTAGGGATGGAAGGGGGGGGGGGGGGGGGGGGGGTGTTAAATCAGACCCTAGGGATGGGAGGCAAAGTGTTAAACCAATCAGACCCCGAGGACTGGAATTACCCAGGCCTGGGTTATAAGTAGTTGTAGGGTCAAGGCTCTTTGCAAACTACTGATGTCACAACTGAACACCTTTCAGTCTGAGGAAATAATGAGTCAAGATCCTGCAACCGTGAGATAGGACTGTTAAAACCCCCAATCTGCCGTGACGTCGTGGCCTCGTAATGTCCATCCTGTGGTACAGTAACTACAGTACCCAATTGATTCACCAGAGCTTCATCTAGTCCTACTGTGAGTCGGATTCCTCCATTCCTTCTTGCTAACCGCTCATTAATTTTTCAGGAACCCGCGGCGCCGTAGATACGTTGTATGATATAAATCTCCTACCAGCCCCGTCTGTCTGTCTGTCCGACACCTCGCTGCAGTGCCGGTTTGAGGAGAGACGACTTTGAAGTTCTGCCTAATTAAGCTCTTGTACGGTTAACGAGGCGAACAATAAGGTGGGTTACCGGGCAGATCAGAGGCAGATCATGACAGATAATGAACAATAAGGTATCATTATTCTGATGGTTAGATCTGAGGGGTAAGAGATGACAGGTAATGGAATAGAGAGACAAAGACATACAGTGTTAGAGAGAGAGAGAGAGAGAGAGAGACAGAGAGATATTTTAATTTTGAAAAACTCCCATATCTACTGGTTGAAATTCCACAGTGTGACATCACAGCAGCAAGATTTGTGACCTGTTGCCACGAGAAAAGGGCAACCAGTGAAGAGCAAACACCATTGTAAATACAACCCATATTTATGCTTACTTATTTTATCTTGTGTCCCTTAACCATTTGTACATTGTTAAAACACTGTATATATATATAATATGACATTTGTAATGTCTTTATTGTTTTGAAACCTCTGTATGTGTAATGTTTACTGTTAATTTTTATTGTTTATTTCACTTTATATATTCACTTATATATTATCTACCTCACTTGCTTTGGCAATGTTAACACATGTTTCCCATGCCAATAAAGCCCTTGAATTGAATTGAATTGAATTGAGAGAGACAGAGAGAGGGAGATAGAGAGCAATAAAGAGAGAGTGATAGAGAGTGAGAGAGAGAGAGTGAGAGAGTGAGAGAGAGTGAGAGAGAGTGAGAGAGAGAGAAAGAGAGAGTGATAGAGAGAGAGAGTGAGAGAGAGAGAGAGAGTGAGAGAGAGAGAGAGGGTGATAGAGGGAGTGTGAGGTGAGAGAGAGAGAGAGAGAGAGAGAGAGAGAGAGAGTGAGAGATAGTGATAGAGGGAGTGAGAGTGAGAGTGAGAGACAGATAGATAGATATTTTGGGATGAGTCCTTAATAAAAACATGGCCCGGAGTGCTAATTTCAAGGCGGTGCTGACGGGGATATTTAAGACGAACCAAACACTGGTTTTATCTGTGACACAGATGGTTAGGGATGTTTACGTGAGGAAACGCTGCCTATCCAGCTGTGACACACCCTGCCCAGATGAACATGGAACAACATGTACTTTTGGTGTCTGTACACTTTGTATTTAGAAACATAAAAAACAGCAATGTTTTTGTTTTTTTCCCCCTCTCATTTCGTTTTATTTAATTAAAAAAAACAAACACAGCCTCTCAATAAAGATTGTTTTCTTCTTGTCCAGACCAATGTAATCACGTAGGCTGGTCAAGACCGTTGACAGAGTGCTTGGCTTGTGAGACGTGCATAAGACCCCCCCCCCCCCCCCCCACCACCATGATGTAGGCTGTATGTGTCCAATACCCATCATGCAACAAGAGACGAGAACCTCTGTGAATACCAGAGTGGAAGTGAAGAAGAAAAATTTGAATTTGATAATTTGAATTAAAACTAAAGTTATTAGAATGATTCACTGTCCTGGTTTTATGGTGAGAATGTCCATGGTGCACAATGCAATGCGGATTCTGAATGGATTGTGAATGAGATCTATCAGACCTCAGGATAAGACCCCCTGTTCTGGTTTTATGGTGAGAATGTCCATGGTGCACAATGCAATGCGGATTCTGAATGGATTGTGAATGAGATCTATCAGACCTCAGGATAAGACCCAGCTGCAGACAGTCGGAAAATAACTGATGTTTGTTTAGGATAAACAGAACGGCAGGAAAACGACAGGTCAAGGACAGGCAGAGGTCAGGGTCAGGACAGGCAGAGGTCAGGGGCAGGGCAGGTAGAGGTCAGGGACCCAGGGCAGAGTCTGTAAGGTACAGAACGGCAGACAGAGGTCAGGGTCAGGACAGGCAGAGGTCAGGGTCAGGACAGGCAGAGGTCAGTGACCCAGGGCAGAGTCCGTAAGATACAGAACGGCAGACAGGCTCAGGGTCAGGGCAGGCAGGGTCAGGACAGACAGGGTCAGGGCAGACAGGCTCAGGGTCAAGGACAGGCAGAGGTCAGGGTCAGGGCAGGCAGAGGTCAGGGTCAGGGCAGGCAGGCTCAGGGTCAGGGCAGGCAGAATGGAGGGAGAACTAGAAAACAGAAACTAACAAGAAACAGTACGGCAAAACAAGCTGGTCTGCTTCACGAGACAAGACGAACTGGCAAACAGACAAACAGAGAACACAGGTATAAATACACCGGGGATAATGGGGCAGATGGGCAACACAGAGACAGAGATCTGTAAGATGCTTCCAATACAGCTATAAAACATTATATTAAGGTAAGTGGACATTCTCTCTTTCTCTTTTTATGGGATCTTTGTCCTTTACATTGGATCTTTGTCCTTTATATTGAATCTTTGTCCTTTACATTGGATCTTTGTCCTTTACATTGGATCTTTGTCCTTTACATTGGATCTTTGTCCTTTACATTGGATCTTTGTCCGGTGACTGTGAAAACCTCAGATGTGCGTAAAACCCTCCATTGTCTGTCTGTTGTAATATTATACGCCAACGGGAAGCAATTACCGTGTATTCAGACTGTTTACAACAAGTTGTTGTTGTTGTTTTGTTTTGAATTTAATTACAATTATTCACTCTCTTTTTTTTTTTGTGAATTTAATCTAGCTGATTGACAACATTTGGCGTGTCCATGTTCAGTCATAGTGTAATTTACAACAGGTCTATATGTTTATATTTCATCATGTTCAGTCATAATGTAATTTACAACAGGTCTATATGTTTATATTTCATCATGTTCAGCCATAATGTAATTTATAACAGGTCTATATGTTTATATTTCATCATGTTCAGTCATAATGTAATTTACAACAGGTCTATATGTATATATTTCATCATGTTCAGCCATAATGTAATTTATAACAGGTCTATATGTTTATATTTCATCATGTTCAGCCATAATGTAATTTATAACAGGTCTAAATGTTTATATTTCATCATGTTCAGTCATAATGTAATTTATAACAGGTCTATATGTTTATATTTCATCATGTTCAGCCGTAATGTAATTTATAACAGGTCTATATGTATATATTTCATCATGTTCAGCCATAATGTAATTTATAACAGGTCTATATGTTTATATTTCATCATGTTCAGTCATAATGTAATTTATAACAGGTCTATATGTTTATATTTCATCATGTTCAGCCATAATGTAATTTATAACAGGTCTATATGTTTATATTTCATCATGTTCAGCCATAGTGTAATTTATAACAGGTCTATATGTTTATAATGAATGATATGTTTATATTTCATCATGTTCAGCCATAGTGTAATTTATAACAGGTCTATATGTTTATAATGAATGATATGTTTATATTTCATCATGTTCAGCCATAATGTAATTTACAACAGGTCTATATGTATATATTTCATCATGTTCAGCCATAATGTAATTTATAACAGGTCTATATGTTTATATTTCATCATGTTCAGCCATAATGTAATTTATAACAGGTCTATATGTTTATATTTCATCATGTTCAGTCATAATGTAATTTATAACAGGTCTATATGTATATATTTCATCATGTTCAGTCATAATGTAATTTATAACAGGTCTATATGTTTATATTTCATCATGTTCAGCCATAATGTAATTTATAACAGGTCTATATGTTTATATTTCATCATGTTCAGTCATAGTGTAATTTATAACAGGTCTATATGTTTATATTTCATCATGTTCAGCCATAATGTAATTTACAACAGGTTCAAGCTAACATACGTACCAAAGAAGGGGTTGGTCTACATTTAGTTATTTCGTTTCTGTAAGCTGTTTTAACAAACTACAACGGACTAACGTTGGACTTGGGAGTCCATAAAAGACCAGAAACACAGAACCACATATTTAGCCATGGAGCGCGTTCTGATTGGCCAGTCGGGGGCCAGGCCTCGACAACACCCACAACTTGTTGTGTTGTTAAAACTCAGGCCGTTTGCGCCGATGCCAGCGACTGTGATAATTGTGCTTGTGAAAATAACAGACGCATTTCTGATGCACACAGGAACCTATAGCGCTACCGCCCACTGAGTTGGCTTTGTTACAGTAGAGGCCAGACTGTACATACATACTGACAAGAACAAAGATACTGAGATGGACAAAGGGACTGGCCTCCCTCTATTACAGAATAACAGAGTTATAACCCAGGATTTAATGGAACCTCCTCTCCTCCTCCTCTCTCCTCTCCTCCTCCTCTCCTCCTCCTCTATCCTCTCCTCCTCCTCTCCTCCTCCTCCTCCTCTCTCCTCTCCTCCTTCTCTCCCTCTATTGCAGAATAACAGAGTTATAACCCAGGATTTAATGGAACCTCCTCTCCTCCTCCTCTCTCCTCTCTCTCCTCCTCTCCTCTCTCATTCTCCTCCTCCTCTCTCCTCTCCTCCTCCTCCTCTTCTCCTCCTCCTCTCTCCTCTCCTCCTCCTCTCCCTCTATTGCAGAATAACAGAGTTATAACCCAGGATTTAATACAACTATCATGTTGGAACCTCCTCTCCTCCTCTCTCCTCTCATCCCTCCTCCTCCTCCTCTCTCCTCTCATCCCTTCTCCTCATCCTCTCTCCTCCTCCTCTCTCTCCTCCTCCTCCTCTCCTCCTCTCTAATCCTCCTCCTCTCTCCTTCTCCTCTCTCCTTCTCCTCCTCATCCTCTTCTCTCCTCCTCTCTCCTTCTCCTCCTCTCTCCTCTCCTCCTCCTCTCTCCTTCTCCTCTCCTCTCTCCTTCTCCTCCTCCTCTCTCCTTCTCCTCCTCCTCCTCTCTCCTCATCTCTCCTCTCTCCTCTCCCTCTATTGCAGAATAACAGAGTTATAACCCAGGATTCCTCTCATCCTCCTCCTCCTCTCCTCCCTTCTCCTCTCTCCTCCCCCATTCCTCTCCTCTCATCCTTCTCCTCCTCTCCTCTCCTCTCCTCCCTTCTCCTCTCTTCTCCACCTCTCCCCCACTCCTCTCCTCTCATCCCTTCTCCTCCCTTCTCCTCTCTTCTCCACCTCTCCTCCCCCACTCCTCTCCTCTCATCCCTTCTCCTCTCTTCTCCACCTCTCCTCCCCCACTCCTCTCCTCTCATCCCTTCTCCCCCTCCTCTCTCCTCCCCCTCTCCTCTCCTCTCATCCCTTCTCCTCCTCCTCTCTTCTCTACCTCTCCTCCCCCACTACTCTTCCTCTCATCCCTTCTTCTCCTCCTGTCCCCTCTCCTCCTACTCTCCTCTCATCCCTTCTTCTCCTCCTGTCCCCTCTCCTCCTACTCTCCTCCTACTCTCCTCTCATCCCTTCTCCTCCTCCTGTCCCCTCTCCTACTCTCCTCTCATCCCTTCTTCTCCTCCTGTCCCCTCTCCTCCTACTCTCCTCTCATCCCTTCTCCTCCTCCTGTCCCCTCTCCTACTCTACTCTCATCCCTTCTCCTCCTCCTGTCCCCTCTCCTACTCTCCTCTCATCCCTTCTCCTCCTCCTGTCCCCTCTCCTACTCTCCTCTCATCCCTTCTTCTCCTCCTGTCCCCTCTCCTCCTACTCTCCTCTCATCCCTTCTCCTCCTCCTATCCCGTCTCCCCCCCCACTCCCCTCTCCTCCTCCTCTCATCCCTTCTCCTCCTCCTCTCCTCTCATCCCCCCTCCTCCTCCTCCCCTCTCCTCCTCCCCTGTCCTGCTGTGAAATGCTTGTCTTGACTGAGGGATGAGGACCCTGGAAGAGCAAAGGGCTCTAAACAGATGAGCTTCTATAAAAACCCTTCTACTTATACAGAGAACAAATGCAAAACGACACGCACCACAGTGTGTGTGTGTGTCTGCAGCCTTCACGGTAAGCTCACCCCACTGTTTACAGTACCAGCCGTGGGTGTGTGAGGGTGTGGAGGTGGTTTACGGTAATGTCAGTCACCTTCGTATTAACATCGTTGGTCGGTAGCTGATTGTTCTAAACTAAACTGGTCATTTCAAAGGTTTACTGTTGATGTGGAAATAACATTAGAGGTCATCTTCAAAATACTATTTGTGTATTTCTGACCCGGTTTTTAAATGAGCTGTACAGATGCTGAGAGGAGGAGAGGCTGAGAGGAGGAGATGCTGAGAGGAGGAGAGGCTGAGATGAGGAGAGGCTGAGAGGAGGAGATGCTGAGAGGAGGAGATGCTGAGAGGAGGAGATGCTGAGAGGAGGAGAGGCTGAGAGGAGGAGAAGCTGAGAGGAGGAGAAGCTGAGAGGAGGAGATGCTGAGAGGAGGAGAGGCTGAGAGAGGAGGAGAGGCTGAGAGTAGGACATGCTGAGAGGAGGAGATGCTGAAAGGAGGAGAGGCTGAGAGGAGGAGAGGCTGAGAGGAGGAGAGGCTGAGAGGAGGAGAAGCTGAGAGGAAGAGAAGCTGAGAGGAGGAGAAGCTGAGAGGAGGAGAAGCTGAGAGGAGGAGATGCTGAGAGGAGGAGATGCTGAGAGGAGGAGAGGCTGAGAGGAGGAGGGGCTGAGAGAGACCCTTTAATGAGCTGCACCTGGTCTATAAATGACTAGTAATGAACACAACCTCGGTTGACTTTTAAAAGGGCTCCCTCTAGTGGGATGAATGAGTCCTGCAGATGTGTGGAACGTTACCAGCCTGGAATCCACTTTGAACGCACGTTCCTTTCACTACTGAAACTAAACAAAAGACCAATGGAGTGTGGTTTCAGGTTTCAGTGTGGATTCCAGGCTAAAATATTACTTCACCAGGCACTAAAGACATTTTACAGGAGATTCAGAAGTTGAATATCTAGGAAGGAAGGAACTATTCACCAAACACAGAGAACCGTTAGTTAAAAAGACTTTTAACAAAAAAAGGCTTTTTAATGTAGAAATCAATTGTACGTCTGTGAATAAAATCCTAACTAAATCCCACTAGTAGAATCATACAAGTTGTCTTTGGTCAGACTAGCTGGCTCAGTTCTCTACGTCTCAACCAACCCAGTCTCCTGTAACGACTAGAGGCCTCTGGAAATTCATTCCATATTTCTCATAAATCTATATTTTATAGATTTAACAATTGGCAGTACAAACAGTTATCTAACTATTACATTTTTATTGGCATGTAATCAGGGTAATAGTCGCGGATGGAACCCTATTCCTTATATAGGGCACTACTTTTGACCAGAGCCCTATGGGAGCCCTATAAATCCACTCCTTTTGACCAGAGCCCTATGGGAGCCCTATAAATCCACTCCTTTTAACCAGAGCCCTATGGGAGCCCTATAAATCCACTCCTTTTAACCAGAGCCCTATGTGAGCCCTATAAATCCACTCCTTTTGACCAGAGCCCTATGGGAGCCCTATAAATCCACTCCTTTTGACCAGAGCCCTATGGGAGCCCTATAAACCCACTCCTTTTGAAAAGAGCCCTATGGGAGCCCTATAAATCCACTACTTTTGACCAGAGCCCTATGTGAGCCCTATAAATCCACTCCTTTTAACCAGAGCCCTATGTGAGCCCTATAAATCCACTCCTTTTGACCAGAGCCCTATGGGAGCCCTATAAACCCACTCCTTTTGACAAGAGCCCTATGGGAGCCCTATAAATCCACTCCTTTTTACCAGAGCCCTATGTGAGCCCTATAAATCCACTCCTTTTGACCAGAGCCCTATGTGAGCCCTATAAATCCACTGCTTTTGACCAGAGCCCTATGGGATCCCTATAAATCCACTCCTTTTGACCAGAGCCCTATGTGAGCCCTATAAATCCACTCCTTTTGACCAGAGCCCTATGGGAGCCCAGGTTGTTGGGTCAATTCTGAACACAAGATCAGTTGATTCATTAAAGGAATAGAATGATCCAACTAAAGGTATTGGAAAAATCCACACATAGACATTAATGAACCAAAATCAACTCTTGAAATTCAAATTTTATTTTCTGAACTGACTGGCCTCAACATCCTGTTGCTGCCAATAGAGAATGAGACTCAACAGAGGCTTGATTCTGGGACGACTGTTAGAGGGAATGGCATTACTCATCAAGTTTAGATTGTCCCTGACTGGCCTCCAATTTCTAGTGGAAACTGTTGTACTGTCAGTACTCTCAGTACTGTTGTACTGTCAGTAACATTCTGATATGTACTGCAGTAACATTCTGATATGTACCGCAGTAACATTCTGATATGTACCGCAGTAACATTCTGATATATGTACTGCAGTAACATTCTGATATGTACTGTCAGTAACATTCTGATATGTACTGCAGTAACATTCTGATATGTACCGCAGTAACATTCTGATATGTACTGCAGTAACATTCTGATATGTACTGCAGTAACATTCTGATATGTACTGCAGTAACATTCTGATATGTACCGCAGTAACATTCTGATATGTACTGCAGTAACATTCTGATATGTACTGCAGTAACATTCTGATATGTACTGTCAGTAACATTCTGATATGTACTGCAGTAACATTCTGATATGTACTGCAGTAACATTCTGATATGTACTGCAGTAACAGCATGTTATAATCCTATCAGACACAGATACTGCAGTAACATTCTGATATGTACTGCAGTAACAGCATGTTATAATCCTATCAGAGACACAGAAGGGATATTCTGATATGTACTGCAGTAACATTCTGATATGTACTGCAGTAACATTCTGATATGTACTGCAGTAACATTCTGATATGTACTGTCAGTAACATTCTGATATGTACTGCAGTAACATTCTGATATGTACTGCAGTAACATTCTGATATGTACTGCTGTAACATTCTGATATGTACTGCAGTAACAGCATGTTATAATCCTATCAGAGACACAGATACTGCAGTAACATTCTGATATGTACCGCAGTAACATTCTGATATGTACTGCAGTAACATTCTGATATGTACCGCAGTAACATTCTGATATGTACTGCAGTAACATTCTGATATGTACTGCAGTAACATTCTGATATGTACTGCAGTAACATTCTGATATGTACCGCAGTAACATTCTGATATGTACTGCAGTAACATTCTGATATGTACTGCAGTAACATTCTGATATGTACTGTCAGTAACATTCTGATATGTACTGCAGTAACATTCTGATATGTACTGCAGTAACATTCTGATATGTACTGCAGTAACAGCATGTTATAATCCTATCAGACACAGATACTGCAGTAACATTCTGATATGTACTGCAGTAACAGCATGTTATAATCCTATCAGAGACACAGAAGGGATATTCTGATATGTACTGCAGTAACATTCTGATATGTACTGCAGTAACATTCTGATATGTACTGCAGTAACATTCTGATATGTACTGTCAGTAACATTCTGATATGTACTGCAGTAACATTCTGATATGTACTGCAGTAACATTCTGATATGTACTGCTGTAACATTCTGATATGTACTGCAGTAACAGCATGTTATAA
This sequence comes from Oncorhynchus mykiss, assembly GCF_057628025.1. Lineage (NCBI taxonomy): Eukaryota > Metazoa > Chordata > Actinopteri > Salmoniformes > Salmonidae > Oncorhynchus > Oncorhynchus mykiss. The sequence continues at coordinate 81,378,406 of NC_143036.1, read as the reverse complement.
TCCTATCAGAGACACAGATACTGCAGTAACATTCTGATATGTACTGCTGTAACATTCTGATATGTACTGCAGTAACAGCATGTTATAATCCTATCAGAGACACAGATACTGCAGTAACATTCTGATATGTACTGCAGTAACATTCTGATATGTACTGCAGTAACATTCTGATATGTACTGCAGTAACATTCTGATATGTACTGCAGTAACATTCTGATATGTACTGCAGTAACATTCTGATATGTACTGTCAGTAACATTCTGATATGTACTGCAGTAACATTCTGATATGTACTGCAGTAACATTCTGATATGTACTGCAGTAACAGCATGTTATAATCCTATCAGACACAGATACTGCAGTAACATTCTGATATGTACTGCAGTAACAGCATGTTATAATCCTATCAGAGACACAGAAGGGATATTCTGATATGTACTGCAGTAACATTCTGATATGTACTGCAGTAACATTCTGATATGTACTGCAGTAACATTCTGATATGTACTGTCAGTAACATTCTGATATGTACTGCAGTAACATTCTGATATGTACTGCAGTAACATTCTGATATGTACTGCTGTAACATTCTGATATGTACTGCAGTAACAGCATGTTATAATCCTATCAGAGACACAGATACTGCAGTAACATTCTGATATGTACCGCAGTAACATTCTGATATGTACTGCAGTAACATTCTGATATGTACCGCAGTAACATTCTGATATGTACTGCAGTAACATTCTGATATGTACTGCAGTAACATTCTGATATGTACTGCAGTAACATTCTGATATGTACCGCAGTAACATTCTGATATGTACTGCAGTAACATTCTGATATGTACTGCAGTAACATTCTGATATGTACTGTCAGTAACATTCTGATATGTACTGCAGTAACATTCTGATATGTACTGCAGTAACATTCTGATATGTACTGCAGTAACAGCATGTTATAATCCTATCAGACACAGATACTGCAGTAACATTCTGATATGTACTGCAGTAACAGCATGTTATAATCCTATCAGAGACACAGAAGGGATATTCTGATATGTACTGCAGTAACATTCTGATATGTACTGCAGTAACATTCTGATATGTACTGCAGTAACATTCTGATATGTACTGTCAGTAACATTCTGATATGTACTGCAGTAACATTCTGATATGTACTGCAGTAACATTCTGATATGTACTGCTGTAACATTCTGATATGTACTGCAGTAACAGCATGTTATAATCCTATCAGAGACACAGATACTGCAGTAACATTCTGATATGTACTGCTGTAACATTCTGATATGTACTGCAGTAACAGCATGTTATAATCCTATCAGAGACACAGATACTGCAGTAACATTCTGATATGTACTGCAGTAACATTCTGATATGTACTGCAGTAACATTCTGATATGTACTGCAGTAACATTCTGATATGTACTGCAGTAACATTCTGATATGTACTGCAGTAACATTCTGATATGTACTGTCAGTAACATTCTGATATGTACTGCAGTAACATTCTGATATGTACTGCAGTAACATTCTGATATGTACTGCTGTAACATTCTGATATGTACTGCAGTAACAGCATGTTATAATCCTATCAGAGACACAGATACTGCAGTAACATTCTGATATGTACTGCAGTAACATTCTGATATGTACTGCAGTAACATTCTGATATGTACTGCAGTAACAGCATGTTATAATCCTATCAGACACAGAAGGAACATTCTGATATGTACTGCAGTAACATTCTGATATGTACTGCAGTAACATTCTGATATGTACTGCAGTAACATTCTGATATGTACTGCAGTAACAGCATGTTATAATCCTATCAGAGACACAGAAGGAACAACTTTGATAAACGTAAATGTATCCTCCTCAAGCACATTCAATGGAGACCCTCAAAGACAAGGCCCTTGTAGTGGTGTGTGTGTGTGTGTGTGTGTGTGTGTGTGTGTGTGTGTGTGTGTGTGTGTGTGTGTGTGTGTCCCCTCAGGCCTCTACAGATAAAGCGCAGTAATCAGAACCCTAGAGGCCATAGAGCTGGTGGTGACCAGTCCGATGAGGAAGGCCACAGCTCTGCTGGGTTGGGGCAGGGGGAGGACGTAGGCCACCGTGTGGAAGAGCCTGGAACCAACAAACACCCGGAAGTGGAGCAGAGCAGTGGAGAGGTCGGGCCCCGTCAGGGTATACAGCAGACCAATCACTACGAACGGGATGATGTTCTCCAGGTCGTTCTGGTGGCATCTGGGGAATGAGAGAGAGATAGTTCAGATTATCTGGGGAATGAGAGAGAGAGAGTTCAGATCATCTGGGGAATGAGAGAGAGAGAGAGAGAGAGTTCAGATTATCTGGGGAATGAGAGAGAGAGAGAGAGTTCAGATTATCTGGGGAATGAGAGAGAGAGTTCAGATCATCTGGGGAATGAGAGAGAGAGAGTTCAGATTATCTGGGGAATGAGAGAGAGAGAGTTCAGATTATCTGGGGAATGAGAGAGAGAGAGTTCAGATTATCTAGGGAATGAGAGAGAGAGAGTTCAGATCATCTGGGGAATGATAGAGAGAGAGTTCAGATTATCTGGGGAATGAGAGAGAGAGAGTTCAGATCATCTGGGGAATGAGAGAGAGAGAGAGAGAGAGTTCAGATTCTCTGGAATGAGAGAGAGAGAGATAGTTCAGATTATCTGGGGAATGAGAGAGAGAGAGTTCAGATCATCTGGGGAATGAGAGAGAGAGAGAGAGAGAGTTCAGATTCTCTGGAATGAGAGAGAGAGAGAGAGTTCAGATTATCTAGGGAATGAGAGAGAGAGAGTTCAGATCATCTGGGGAATGATAGAGAGAGAGTTCAGATTATCTGGGGAATGAGAGAGAGAGAGTTCAGATTATCTAGGGAATGAGAGAGACAGAGTTCAGATTATCTGGGGAATGAGAGAGAGAGAGTTCAGATTATCTAGGGAATGAGAGAGAGAGAGAGTTCAGATTATCTAGGGAATGAGAGAGAGAGAGAGTTCAGATCATCTGGGGAATGAGAGAGAGAGAGAGTTCAGATCATCTGGGGAATGAGAGAGAGAGAGTTCAGATCATCTGGCGAATGAGAGAGACAGAGTTCAGATCAGTATATCAAAATATTTGGAAAACTAAAATGTCTAAATTAATTCTATTAAAAACAGGATTTCTACCTATCTCTTTCCAGTCATGGTTACAGCAGCTGTACGTCAGCGTGAACCAGAAAGATATGCTTCAATTATATTTCTACGGGGATACCTTCGTACTCTCTCCACATCAGGATCCACCCTGACCAGCTTCTTCTTGTCCTCTGTAGAGGAGGCCAGACTGGTGTCCTCCTGGTTAGCAAATGCCTGGAGGGAGGTGGAAGCAAGGAGGGACATGTTTTATCTCGTTCAATTTCCACCTCGGCTCTGTTAAGCCAGGGAGGGTCAAGGTTCATTCATTACGTATCCTGTATTTAACTAGGCAAGTCAGCAAAGAACAAATTCGTATTTACAATGACGGCCTACCCCGGGCCAAACCCGGACGACGCTGGGCCAATTGAGCGCCGCCTTATGGGACTCCCAATCACGGCCGGTTGTGATACAGCCTGGATTTATTATTTTTTATTTAACCTTTTATTTAACTAGGCAAGTCATTTAAGAACAAATTCGTATTTACAATGACGGTCATGTAACGGTTGGAAGAAGGTGGAAGAAGGTGGAAGAAGGTGAAGAGGACCAAGGTGCAGCGTGGCACGTGTTCATGGTAGATTGAATAAAGAAACTGAACACCAGAACAACAACAAAAACAACAAGTCGGAAACAACCGGAACAGTTCTGTCTGGTGCAGACACTCAAAGACAGAAAACAACCACCCACAACTAACAGTGGGAAAACAGGCTGCCTAAGTATGGTTCTCAATCAGAGACAACGATTGACAGCTGCCTCAGATTGGGAACCATACCAGGCCAAACACATAGAAATACAAAACCTAGACTACAAAACATAGAATGCCCACCCCAACTCACGCCCCGACCACCCCAACTCACGCCCTGACCACCCCAACTCACGCCCTGACCACCCCAACTCACGCCCTGACCACCCCAACTCACGCCCTGACCACCCCAACTCACGCCCTGACCACCCCAACTCACGCCCTGACCAAACTAAAACAGAGACATAAAAAAGGAAGTAAGGTCAGGATGTGACAGGTCAAACCCGGACGACGCTGGGGCCGATTGTACGCCGCCCCAAATGGGGCTCCTGATCAGGACCAGATGTGATGGGGCCTGATGTGATGCAGCTGGATGTGATGGGGCCTGATGTACGCCGCCCCAAATGGGGCTCCTGATCAGGGCCGGATGTGATGGGGCCTGATGTACGCCGCCCCAAATGGGGCTCCTGATCAGGGCCGGATGTGATGCGGCCTGATGTACGCCGCCCCAAATGGGGCTCCTGATCAGGGCCGGATGTGATGGGGCCTGATGTGATGCAGCTGGATGTGATGGGGCCTGATGTACGCCGCCCCAAATGGGGCTCCTGATCAGGACCAGATGTGATGGGGCCTGATGTGATGCAGCTGGATGTGATGGGGCCTGATGTACGCCGCCCCAAATGGGGCTCCTGATCAGGGCCGGATGTGATGCGGCCTGATGTACGCCGCCCCAAATGGGGCTCCTGATCAGGGCCGGATGTGATGGGGCCTGATGTGATGCAGCTGGATGTGATGGGGCCTGATGTACGCCGCCCCAAATGGGGCTCCTGATCAGGACCAGATGTGATGGGGCCTGATGTGATGCAGCTGGATGTGATGGGGCCTGATGTACGCCGCCCCAAATGGGGCTCCTGATCAGGGCCGGATGTGATGGGGCCTGATGTACGCCGCCCCAAATGGGGCTCCTGATCAGGGCCGGATGTGATGGGGCCTGATGTGATGCAGCTGGATGTGATGGGGCCTGATGTACGCCGCCCCAAATGGGGCTCCTGATCAGGACCAGATGTGATGGGGCCTGATGTGATGCAGCTGGATGTGATGGGGCCTGATGCGATGCGGCCTGATGTGATGGGGCCTGATGTGATGGGGCCTGATGTGATGCAGCCTGATGTGATGGGGCCGGATGTGATGCAGCTGGATGTGATGCAGCTGGATGTGATGGGGCCTGATGTGATGGGGCCTGATGTGATGCGGCCTGATGTGATGGGGCCTGATGTGATGGGGCCTGATGTGATGGGGCCTGATGTGATGGGGCCTGATGTGATGGGGCCTGATGTGATGCGGCCTGATGTGATGCGGCCTGATGTGATGGGGCCGGATGTGATGCGGCCTGATGTGATGCAGCCTGGTGTGATGCAGCCTGGTGTGATGCAGCCTGGTGTGATGCAGCCTGATGTGATGCAGCCGGATGTGATGCGGCCTGATGTGATGCGTCCGGATGTGATGCGGCCTGATGTGATGTGGCCTGATGTGATGTGGCCTGATGTGATGCGGCCTGATGTGATGCAGCCCGATGTGATGCAGCAGGATGTGATGCAGCAGGATGTGATGCAGCCTGATGTGATGCAGCAGGATGTGATGCAGCCTGATGTGATGCAGCCTGATGTGATGCAGCAGGATATGATGCAGCCTGATGTGATGCAGCCTGATGTGATGCAGCCTGATGTGATGCAGCCTGATGTGATGCAGCCGGATGTGATGCGGCCTGATGTGATGCGTCCGGATGTGATGCGGCCTGATGTGATGTGGCCTGATGTGATGTGGCCTGATGTGATGCGGCCTGATGTGATGCAGCCCGATGTGATGCAGCAGGATGTGATGCAGCAGGATGTGATGCAGCCGGATGTGGTGATGCAGCCGTATGTGATGCAGCCTGATGTGATGCAGCCTGATGTGATGCAGCCTGATGTGATGCAGTCTGATGTGATGCAGCCTGATGTGATGCAGCCTGATGTGATGCAGCCTAATGTGATGCAGCCGGATGTGATGCAGCCGGATAAGATGCAGCCTGATGTGATGCAGCCTGATGTGATGCAGCCGGATGTGATGCAGCCTGATGTGATGTAATGCGGACAGATGTGATGCAGCCTGATGTGATGCTGCCTGATGTGATGCAGCCGGATAGGATGCTACCTGATGTGATGCAGCCTGATGTGATGCAGCAGGATGTGATGCAGCAGGATGTGATGCAGCAGGATGTGATGCAGCCTGATGTGATGCAGCAGGATGTGATGCAGCCTGATGTGATGCAGCCTAATGTGATGCAGCAGGATGTGATGCAGCCTGATGTGATGCAGCCTGATGTGATGCGGCCTGATGTGATGCGGCCTGATGTGATGCAGCCTGATGTGATGCGGCCTGATGTGATACAGCCTGATGTGATGCATCCGGATGTGATGCAGCCTGATGTGATGTAATGCGGACAGATGTGATGCAGCCTGATGTGATGCTGCCTGATGTGATGCAGCCGGATAGGATGCTGCCTGATGTGATGCAGCCTGATGTGATGCAGCCTGATGTGATGCAGCCTAATGTGATGCAGCCTAATGTGATGCAGCCTAATGTGATGCAGCCTAATGTGATGCAGCCTAATGTGATGCAGCCTGATGTGATGCAGCCTGATGTGATGCAGCCTGATGTGATGCAGCCTAATGTGATGCAGCCTAATGTGATGCAGCCTAATGTGATGCAGCCTGATGTGATGCAGCCTGATGTGATGCAGCCTAATGTGATGCAGCCTAATGTGATGCAGCCTAATGTGATGCAGCCTGATGTGATGCAGCCTGATGTGATGCAGCCTGATGTGATGCAGCCTGATGTGATGCAGCCTAATGTGATGCAGCCTGATGTGATGCAGCCTGATGTGATGCAGCCTGATGTGATGCAGCCTGATGTGATGCAGCCTAATGTGATGCAGCCTAATGTGATGCAGCCTAATGTGATGCAGCCGGATGTGATGCGGCCTGATGTGATGCAGCCTAATGTGATGCAGCCTAATGTGATGCAGCCTAATGTGATGCGGCCAGGATTCAACACACTTCTTACCTCTGTTCTATTCGATTCATGAAATCGCATTTAAATTCACTTGGAATTGTGTTTTTATTTTGAATTATATTATCATTTTCAAAGTGTTTTGTTAGTAGCCCTTTCCTGCAGTCATTGACCTAAATCACCCTCTTCAGCCTCATGGGAGGAATGTTATTCATATTTTTCATAATTTCATAATTCATGAAGATTTTTTAAACAGACAAAAATCGTCTGTTTATTTATATTTCAGTCTTCTGTGATGTACCTTAAGTGTAATATTGGGAAACAGACTCAAAATGCAATACATGCCCACTATATATCTGACATGGTACAAGGTGTCTTCTATTCTACCCTGTCTTTCTAAAGGTCTTTGAAAGCCAAGTTAACAAAACAGATTACCGACCATTTCGAATCCCACCGTACCTTCTCCGTTATGCAATCTGGTTTCAGAGCTGGTCATGGGTGCACCTCAGCCACGCTCAAGGTCCTAAATCATCATCATAACCTCCAGCGATAAGAGACATTACTGTGCAGCCGTATTCATCGACCTGGCCAAGGCTTTCGACTCTGTCAATCACCACATTCTTATTGGCAGACTCGACAGCCTTGGTTTCTCAAATGATTGCCTCGCCTGGTTTACCAACTACTTCTCTGATAGAGTTCAGTGTGTCAAATCGGAGGGCCTGTTGTCCGGACCTCTGGCAGTCTCTATGGGTGTGCCACAGGGTTCAATTCTCGGGCCGACTCTCTTCTCTGTATACATCAATGATCAGACGACACCATTCTGTATACCTCTGGCCCCTCCTTGGACACTGTGTTAACTAACCTCCAGATGAGCTTCAATGCCATACAACTCTCCTTCCGTGGTCTCCAACTGCTCTTAAATGCAAGTAAAACTAAATGCATGCTCTTCAACCGATCGCTGCCTGCACCTGCCCGCCCGTCCAACATCACTACTCTGGACGGTTCGGACTTAGAATATGTGGACAACTACAAATACCTAGGTGTCTGGTTAGACTGTAAACTCTCCTTCCAGACTCACATTAAGCATCTCCAATCCAAAATTAAATCTAGAATCAGCTTCCTATATCGCAACAAAGCATCCTTCACTCATGCTGCCAAACATTCCCCCATAAAACTGACCCCCCTACCGATCCTCTACTTCAGCGATGTCATTTACAAAATGGCCTCCAAAACCCTACTCAATAAATTGGATGCAGTCTATCACAGTGCCATCCGTTTTGTCACCAAAGCCCCATATACTACCCACCACTGCGACCTGTATGCTCTCATTGGTTGGCCCTCGCTTCATACTCGTCGCCAAACCTACTGGCTACAGGTCATCTATAAGTCTCTGCTAGGTAAATCCCCGACTTATCTCAGCTCACTGGTCACCATAGCAGCAACCACTCGTAGCACGCGCTCCAGCAGGTATATCTCTCTGGTCACCCCCAAAGCCCTTTGGTCATCTTTCCTTCCAGTTCTCTGCTGCCAATGACTGGAACGAACTGCAAAAATCTCTGAAGCTGGAGACTCATATCTCCCTCACTAGCTTTAAGCACCAGCTGTCAGAGCAGTTCACAGATCACTGCACCTGTACATAGCCCATCTTTAAACAGCCCATCTATCTACCTCATCCCCATACTGTATTTATTTATTTATCTTGCTCCTTTGCACCCCAGTATCTCTACTTGCACATTCATCTTCTGCACATCTACCATTTTGGTGTTGAATTGCTATATTGTAATTACTTTAATACCATGGTCTATTCATTGCCTTAACTCCCTTATCTCACCTCATTTGCACTCACTGTATATGGACTTTTTGTTTTCTTTTGTTCTACTGTATTATTGACTGTATGTTTTGTTTACTCCATGTGTAACTCTGTGTTGTTGTATGTGTTGAACTGCTTTGCTTTATCTTGGCCAGGTCGTTAGTTGTAAATGAGAACTTGTTCTCAACTAGTCTACCTGGTTAAATAAAGGTGTTCTCAACTAGCCTACCCGGTTAAATAAAGGTGTTCTCAACTAGCCTACCTGGTTAAATAAAGGTGTTCTCAACTAGCCTACCCGGTTAAATAAAGGTGTTCTCAACTAGCCTACCCGGTTAAATAAAGGTGTTCTCAACTGGCCTACCTGGTTAAATAAAGGTGTTCTCAACTAGCCTACCTGGTTGAATAAAGGTGTTCTCAACTGGCCTACCCGGTTAAATAAAGGTGTTCTCAACTGGCCTACCTGGTTAAATAAAGGTGTTCTCAACTAGCCTACCTGGTTGAATAAAGGTGTTCTCAACTGGCCTACCTGGTTAAATAAAGGTGTTCTCAACTAGCCTACCAGGTTAAATAAAGGTGAAATAAACATACATTTAAAAAACACGTGTGTGTGTGGTAAAAACACGTGTGTGTGTGTATAAGTATACTTATATTACAAAGTAGATTTGTTTAAGACTACCAATAATCACTCTGCGAGACCCTGATTTAGCCCACTGCAGTCAAATGAAGGGAAAACAAGCTCAAACTCTAGGTTTGTGTACCTTTCTCGTGATGCGGAAGTATCCAGTCATAGGAGACATCAGCATCATCTTGAGGACGACGATAGTGGCGTAGGTAGAGAAGGCCAGGAACACCTCGCTGTCTATCATATGAGTTAGCTCTGCCATGGCTGTTCGGTTCGAGTCTCGCTGGAAAACAGAGCAGAACAACATAAACTTAGCGATCACACGGTTTAGGTTTGATTGAACTTCAAGTGGATTTGAAAAGGGGGTTTTACATTTCAATTTAAAAATAAATTTTTAAAAAATCATTAAATCAAATTAAAAAAAATACGTAATTGATCATTGATCTAATGGTAATAACACATTAATAAACCTAATGCATGTAGATATTTAATGGGGTGCTATTGAATAATCTTGGAGAGGAGTGTTCAATGGCAAAACCCCAAACTTTGTTTCTAGTCGTTGTAACGTGTTTACTGTTTCTAGGGTAGTTTACACACAGATACAATTTACCCCCAAAAGAAAGGTTGTACTTTCCTCGTGCATACTATGATGAATTAAATGCATGCATTGTATTGTGACACAATGTCTCCCATACACACGTTATAACCTGTGCAGCGCTGGGTACGTGCAGCCACAGCGTTTGCGCATTTACATAGTCTACACACATTACGCAAAATAGCCTCCTTTAAAAAAAAAAAAAAATAACGATACAAATTGTACCGGTTACATTTTAATTGATCTACACACACGCTACAATAATATCCGCTGACGGCGTTCGCGTAGTTTATTTTGAGCAGAGCGAATAGTTTCATACCTTTTCAAGAAACTTCGTCTTTGGTTTTGACTCGGAGCCAGGGAAAAGTACCAGCCTGTTAGACTGCGCCGATGAGGGCGGTTTGTTCAGGCAGTTTCAGAAGAAAAAAAAAGGGGGCGAATATTTGGACTTCCGCCAGATCTGCGGTTCTACCAAAAAAATGCGTCCACTTCCTCCGATGGCTTTTTTTATGCTACCATTTCATTGTCCGATGAACACATTTTCATCTACAACATCTATGTATATTCGTTCTACAAACAAACACCACGAGACATGTCGTTCTAGAGATCGTTTGTTTATTTACAGGTGGAAAGCATTAAAAAAGGGACAATCCCTGATTGGCTTAGAAAATGGAACGAACAAAGCAAACCAATCAGTAGCATTACAGATACGTGGCCTAGTAAACATATCATATCATATGTAGATCTAAAACCATATACAGAATTTAAAAAGATACAGAATTAGATCAAGTATAAGGTCATATTCATTAGCCAATTAGCAAAATATCTCTGGTATTTGTAGCCTACTTCAAAGGCCCTATTTCAATTAAATCCCCCCCCCCCCATTTTTAATTCAACTTTAATTCCCAAAACCCGAATTCAATAATTTATAAACATTAGATTATCACATCAGATGCAAAAAAATGTCTAAGATATAAAATAGGTGTTTGCAGTCAGTCAGACAACCAGACAGACCGGGTCATGTGTGTATGTTTTATTTATTTTTAATGTATTGCTCGGTATGACTGCACTATTGGACCTAGCAACACTATCATTTTACAGCACATGCGATAACATCTGCAAATCTGTGTACGCGACCAATAAACTGGTGATTTGATGTGGGTAAAAATAGCCAGATACATGCGGTATCGGATACTGAACTACACTTGATTTTAGTTCAGGGCTCCATTCAATCCGTATCGCCTAAAGTCAGCGCTCTAGCGCACTTGAAATGTTAAATGGAGTTTCCGAATGTATGCAGCGTTTACCTTGAATGGAGTTTCCGAATGTATGCAGCGTTTACCTTGAATGGAGTTTCCGCGAGAACGTTGCCGTTTAATGTCTACTGCGCGCTAGCACTGACCTTCCGTGAAATAGATTGAATCGAGCCCTACGTTTAGTTTAATTATTTTTTGCTGATATTAATATTTTTTTTTTTTTGCACAGATCAAATTCAGTGGTGAGTTAAAAACAAAACGTGCAGAGAATCTATAGTTAGTCTGCCTGATACAACAGAACCAATAGAATCGTCCCAGAAGTGCAAACTCCAAGTACAATCAAGCACTCTCAAACGTATTTAACATTATGTAGCCTATTTGACCCAGGTCTAATAAATGTGTGAGTGTCTCCTCAGAGGTAGAGTGTCCCGAGGACTATTTTAGGCCATCTGAAAACTTTGAATCAATCAATCTGATTAATTATTAATTGATTGATCGCCTCTTCAGACATGCGTTGTGCTTAGCACTCTGTATGCCATGGAGAAGGTAGCGCCCATGCCAACCATCCAAGCTAGACCTCTGCTGGGTTGGGGCAGGGGGAGGACGTAGGCCACCGTGTGGAAGAGCCTGGAACCAACAAACACCCGGAAGTGGAGCAGAGCAGTGGAGAGGTCGGGCCCCGTCAGGGTATACAGCAGACCAATCACTACGAACGGAATGATGTTCTCCAGGTCGTTCTGGTGGCATCTGGGGAATGAGAGAGAGAGAGTGCAGATTATCTGGGGAATGAGAGAGAGAGCGTTCAGATCATCTGGGGAATGAGAGAGAGAGAGGTTATAATATGTTGTCTCCTATTACCCTGGAAGAGGTGGTCTCCACTGACATATCCTTTAAACAATGTAAACTACTCACAATCTCTATTTGATACAAAATTGAAAAACAATGTAACTGGGAATCAAAATGGCCCATGCTCCAGTATTTCACAATGATGCCTTCCCACCAAATGGCCCACATGTGGAATCCGTACCCATGGCGATATCATGGACAGTAACGGTTGGAGAACATTCCAGGATTTGAAAGATTGGATACTTCCGCTTCACGAGAAAGGTACACAAACCTAGAGTTTGGAACAGAAAACAACCGTAAACTTGTTTTTCTTTAATTGTACTGCAGTGGGCTGAATCAGGGTCACACAGACCCAGGTAAAACTCTATGTTTTTTCTTCTATATTTACAACTTAAGTTCAGCTATGCTGGCCTACGGCGTACCTACCGAATGCAATGATGGGATTTATAAATACATGATCTGGGCTCCGTCGATAAAGGACTGATCTCTTTTGTACAACTTTTGGAAAGCTCTTTTTTTAGAACATTTTATCTTCAGTTAAGAACAAATTCTTATTTTCAATGACGTCCTAGGAACAGTGGGTTAAACTGCCTGTTCAGGGACAGAACGACCTTGTCAGTTTGGGGATTTGAACTTGCAACCTTCTGGTTACTAGTCCAATGCTCTAACCACTAGGCTACCCTGCCGCCCCATGTTCAAACCTAGCCAGTAAAGACTCCATAGATCTAACTGAATCTTGAACAAACCTTTTTTTTAATCTGAAACAGAATATGGAAGACATATTGACCTTGGCATCCCGTAATCCGAACCGTCAATTTATACATTTTAAAAATATATCCCAGACTGTATTTAACACCCGTTAACACATGTTTTATGATGAAATAGGCCCCAACTCCCACATGTTCACTGTGTCCCCTTAAACCAGGTGGACCAGTTCCTTCATATGATGTGGGAGGACCCTTGAAGTTAAACGCTTCCAGGGAAAAGTTACAAAATACATTTAGAAGAGCATGAATTTAAATATTGATGCTTATTTATAAAAACCCTCTTAGGCCTCACTCCCCCCCCCCCCCCCCCCGATCTGAGATACTGAACAGTTTTTTATCTCAATCTCTTCATTCAAAGACTCCATCATGGACACTCTCACTGACAGTTGTGGCTGCTTTGTGTGATGTATTGTTGTCTCTACCTTCTTGCCCTTTGTGCTGTTATCTGTGCCCAATAATGTTTGTACCATGTTTTGTGCTGCTACCATGTTGTATTGCTACCATGTTGTTGTCATGTTGTGCTGCTACCATGTTGTTGTCATGCTGTGTTGCTACCATGTTGTTGTCATGTTGTGTTGCTACCATGTTGTTGTCATGTTGTTCTGCTACCATGTTGTTGTCATGTTGTGTTGCTACCATGTTGTTGTCATGTTGTGCTGCTACCATGTTGTTGTCATGTTGTGTTGCTACCATGTTGTTGTCATGTTGTGCTGCTACCATGTTGTTGTCATGTTGTGCTACTACCATGTGGTTGTCATGTTGTGCTGCTACCATGTTGTTGTCATGTTGTGTTGCTACCATGTTGTTGTCATGTTGTGCTGCTACCATGTTGTTGTCATGTTGTGTTGCTACCATGTTGTTGTCATGTTGTGCTGCTACCATGTTGTTGTCATGTTGTGTTGCTACCATGTTGTTGTCATGTTGTGCTGCTACCATGTTGTTGTCATGTTGTGCTGCTACCATGTGGTTGTCATGTTGTGCTGCTACCATGTTGTTGTCATGTTGTGCTAAAACGTATTTATAAGTCTAGGGGGCCTCTATAAATCTAGTGGGGGGTCTATAAGTCTAGGGGGCCTCTATAAATCTAGTGGGGGGTCTATAAGTCTAGGGGGGCTCTATCAATCTAGTGGGGGGTCTATAAGTCTAGGGGGGCTCTATAAATCTAGGGGGGGGTCTATAAGTCTAGGGGGGCTCTATAAATCTAGGGGGGGGTCTATAAGTCTAGGGGGCCTCTATAAATCTAGTGGGGGGTCTATAAGTCTAGGGGGGCTCTATAAATCTAGGGGGGGGGGGTCTATAAGTCTAGGGGGGCCTCTATAAATCTAGGGGGGCTCTATAAGTCTAGGGGGCTCTATAAATCTAGGGGGGGGGGTCTATAAGTCTAGGGGGGCCTCTATAAATCTAGGGGGGCTCTATAAGTCTAGGGAGGCCTCTATAAATGTAGTGGGGGCTCTATAAGTCTAGGGGGGCTTCTGTAAATCTAGGGGGGGCTCTATAAGTCTAGGGGGGCTCTATAAATCTAGGGGGGGGTCTATACGTCTAGTGGGGCCTCTATAAGTCTAGGGGGGGAATCTATCAGTCTGGGGGGGGGGGCTCTATAAGTCTAGTGGGGCCTCTATAAGTCTAGTGGGGCCTCTATAAGTCTAGGGGGGCCTCTATAAATCTAGGGGGGGGGGCTCTATAAGTCTAGGGGGGCTCTATAAATCTAGGGGGGGGATCTATAAGTCTAGTGGGGCCTCTATAAGTCTAGGGGGGAATCTATCAGTCTAGGGGGGGCTCTATGTCTAGTGGGGCCTATATAAGTCTAGGGGGGCCTCTATAAGTCTAGGGGGGGCTCTATAAGTCTAGTGGGGTCTCTATAAGTCTAGGGGGGCTCTATAAGTCTAGTGGGGCTCTATAAATCTAGGGGGAGGGGGGATCTATAAGTCTAGTGGGGCCTCTATAAGTCTAGGGGGGCCTCTATAAATCTAGGGGGGCTCTATAAGTCTAGTGGGGCCTCTATAAGTCTAGTGGGGTCTCTATCAGTCTAGGGGGGGCTCTATAAGGGTGGGCCTCTATAAGGGTAGGCCTACCTTCTCACACGTTCCACATCCGGGTCAACTCTCAGCATCCTCTTCTTGTCCTCTGGAGTCTTAGCCATCCCTGTGTCTTCCATGTTGGCAAAACACTGTGGAGGCAGAGACAAGTTTACACCATAGAGTTCACTTACAGGCTATATAACACTGTGGAGGCAGAGACAAGTTTACACCATAGAGTTAACTTACAGGCTATAAAACACTGTGGAGGCAGAGACAAGTTTACACCATAGAGTTCACTTACAGGCTATAAAACACTGTGGAGGCAGAGACAAGTTTACACCATAGAGTTAATTTACAGGCTATATAACACTGTGGAGGCAGAGACAAGTTTACACCATAGAGTTCACTTACAGGCTATATAACACTGTGGAGGCAGAGACAAGTTTACACCATAGAGTTCATTTACAGGCTATAAAACACTGTGGAGGCAGATGACCACATTCCCATACCTTTCTCGTGAAGCGGAAGTATGCAGTCATGGGAGACATCAGCATCATCTTGAGGACGACGACAGTGGCGTAGGTAGAGAAGGCCAGGAACACCTCGCTGTCTATCATATGAGTTAGCTCTGCCATGGCTGTTCGGTTCGAGTCTCGCTGGAAAACAGAGCAGAACAACATAAACTTAAACTCTAGGTTTGTGTACCTTTCTCGTGAAGCGGAAGTATCCAGTCATAGGAGACATGGGGCGGCAGCGTAGCCTAGTGGTTAGAGCGTTGGACTAGTAACCGGAAGGTTGCGAGTTCAAACCCCCGAGCTGACAAGGTACAAATCTGTCGTTCTGCCCCTGAACAGGCAGTTAACCCACTGTTCCCAGGCCGTCATTGAAAATAAGAATTTGTCTGGTTGGATGGTGTTGAGAGATAGATGGGAGGGGTTGAATGGAGCTGAAGGATGGGACTGGATGGTGTTGAGAGATAGATGGGAGGGGTTGAATGGAGCTGAAGGATGGGACTGGATGGTGTTTAGAGATAGATGGGAGGGGTTGAATGGAGCTGAAGGTTGGGACTAATAACAACAAATGTAAAACATACTGTGTCTGTAAAATGTATCTAGGTTTAGAACTTTTGTGAAATAGCACAGTTACAAATATACATGGCAGATAGAAATCAAACTGGATCTGAAATAGAGGAAGGCCTAAAAACAGGCTTAAAAACAGTCAAAATAGAACTATTCTACAATAGATTGTGCCCGTAAATGTATATAGTTAAAGCCTACGTGTTGTTGTTCGCTAGTTTACTCCAATCAGGGGAGGGGTGGTAGGGTTTACTCCAATCAGGGGAGGGGTGGTAGGGTTTACTCCAATCAGGGGAGGGGTGGTAGGGTTTACTCCAATCAGGGGAGGGGTGGTAGGGTTTACTCCAATCAGGGGAGGGGTGGTAGGGTTTACTCCAATCAGGGGAGGGGTGGTAGGGTTTGGGGGAAATAATAAAAGAAAATACATTTTAAAAAGATGTGTGTTTGTATATATATATATACATATTTACCATATAAATATACCAGGGATTGGAAGTGATGCAGACAATTACATTATCTATTTGCAATATTAAAGCTGATCTACCCTCTAAAAATATATATATCTAAGTTTTAAAAAAGCAAAACAGTCTATTGTTAAATCCTTTAAAATCCATGCAATGCACTATCAATATGCACCGCACCGCATCAATATGCACCGCACCGCGTCTATATGCACCGCACCGCATCAATATGCACCGCACCGCATCAATATGCACCGCACCGCTATGCAGGTTTTGCCTGTCAGTGTCAACAGAAACATTGTAATTAAAATGTTTTAAAAAAAACAATCTGTTTGAATGATAAACTACTGCAAGTTCCCGTATGTTACTGTGTTCAGTTTCACGGCTCTTATCACTATCATAGCAGCCTCAGCAGTTGGTTTTATCGTTCAAATGTAACCGGCACATATGGCGTCAGATAAGTAGCCTAACATGAAGGCAAAGTTCAACAAAATAATGTCGCGAGGAGTTAGGGATTAAACAAAAACACGTTGTTTTACTCACGTTACGCTTAACGTCTGTTACTGGCGCGCAACTCGTCCTGCCCCGGCTGTAGATTAAACACGCAGAAAAAAACCCCCGTGGATGAACTTTAATGAGTGCGTAAAGATATTCCTACCAGTCTGGATTGTAAATCCTTCTTTCTGTAAATCAAGGAGTATATTTCACAGACCAGAGATCGTTTGACACTGCAAAAGAAGTCGTTGTTGAATTTATGGGACACTTGGACCGAGGCCACATGTGGTGTTGCGAAATTAAGGACAGGTTGAACAGACACACATTCCACTACCAACGGTAAACATTGTTATTGTTAGGCAGAAATTTGTATGGTATATACATACCCTTACGGAAAAAATATTGTAGACAGAGTGCAGTACAACTGCAGTACACTATAGTATAACTGTAGTTATAGTGCAGTACAACTGTAGTACACTGTAGTATAACTGTAGTACACAGTAGTATAACTGTAGTACACGGTAGTATAACTGTAGTACACGGTAGTATAACTGTAGTACACTGTAGTATAACTGTAGTACACTGTAGTATAACTGTAGTTATAGTGCAGTATAACTGTAGTATAACTGTAGTACACTGTAGTATAACTGTAGTACACTGTAGTATAACTGTAGTACACGGTAACTGTAGTACACGGTAGTATAACTGTACTACACTGTAGTATAACTGTAGTTAGTTAGAGTGCAGTATAACTGTAGTTAGTTAGAGTGCAGTATAACTGTAGTTAGTTAGAGTGCAGTATAATTGCAATATACTGCAAATACTGCATCCAAAAGAACACGTTTTTGTTACTGCAGTAATTGTCCAGTATAACTGCAGGTTGGGGGCAGTATAACTGCAGGTTGGGGGCAGTATAACTGCAGGTTGGGGGCAGTATAACTGCAGGTTGGGGGCAGTATAACTGCAGGTCGGGGGCAGTATAACTGCAGGTTGGGGGCAGTATAACTGCAGGTTGGGGGCAGTATAACTGCAGGTTGGGGGCAGTATAACTGCAGGTCGGGGGCAGTATAACTGCAGGTTGGGGGCAGTATAACTGCAGGTTGGGGGCAGTATAACTGCAGGTTGGGGGCAGTATAACTGCAGGTCGGGGGCAGTATAACTGCAGGTTGGGGGCAGTATAACTGCAGGTCGGGGGCAGTATAACTGCAGGTTGGGGGCAGTATAACTGCAGGTTGGGGGCAGTATAACTGCAGGTTGGGGGCAGTATAACTGCAGGTTGGGGGCAGTATAACTGCAGGTCGGGGGCAGTATAACTGCAGTTCGGGGGCAGTATAACTGCAGGTTGGGGGCAGTATAACTGCAGGTTGGGGGCAGTATAACTGCAGGTTGGGGGCAGTATAACTGCAGGTCGGGGG
Organism: Oncorhynchus mykiss; assembly: GCF_057628025.1. Classification (NCBI taxonomy): domain Eukaryota; kingdom Metazoa; phylum Chordata; class Actinopteri; order Salmoniformes; family Salmonidae; genus Oncorhynchus; species Oncorhynchus mykiss. The sequence goes on along the minus strand of NC_143036.1, from coordinate 81,360,051 downwards.
CAGTATAACTGCAGGTTGGGGGCAGTATAACTGCAGGTTGGGGGCAGTATAACTGCAGTTTGGGGGCAGTATAACTGCAGGTTGGGGGCAGTATAACTGCAGGTCGGGGGCAGTATAACTGCAGTTCGGGGGCAGTATAACTGCAGGTTGGGGGCAGTATAACTGCAGGTTGGGGGCAGTATAACTGCAGGTTGGGGGCAGTATAACTGCAGGTCGGGGGCAGTATAACTGCAGTTCGGGGGCAGTATAACTGCAGGTTGGGGGCAGTATAACTGCAGGTTGGGGGCAGTATAACTGCAGGTCGGGGGCAGTATAACTGCAGTTTGGGGGCAGTATAACTGCAGGTTGGGGGCAGTATAACTGCAGGTTGGGGGCAGTATAACTGCAGGTTGGGGGCAGTATAACTGCAGTAATTGTCCAGTATAACTGCAGTTTGGAGGCAGTATAACTGCAGGTTGGGGGCAGTATAACTGCAGTTCGGGGGCAGTATAACTGCAGGTTGGGGGCAGTATAACTGCAGGTTGGGGGCAGTATAACTGCAGGTTGGGGGCAGTATAACTGCAGGTCGGGGGCAGTATAACTGCAGTTCGGGGGCAGTATAACTGCAGGTTGGGGGCAGTATAACTGCAGGTTGGGGGCAGTATAACTGCAGGTCGGGGGCAGTATAACTGCAGGTTGGGGGCAGTATAACTGCAGGTCGGGGGCAGTATAACTGCAGTTCGGGGGCAGTATAACTGCAGGTTGGGGGCAGTATAACTGCAGGTTGGGGGCAGTATAACTGCAGGTTGGGGGCAGTATAACTGCAGGTCGGGGGCAGTATAACTGCAGTTCGGGGGCAGTATAACTGCAGGTTGGGGGCAGTATAACTGCAGGTTGGGGGCAGTATAACTGCAGGTCGGGGGCAGTATAACTGCAGTTTGGGGGCAGTATAACTGCAGGTTGGGGGCAGTATAACTGCAGGTTGGGGGCAGTATAACTGCAGGTTGGGGGCAGTATAACTGCAGTAATTGTCCAGTATAACTGCAGTTTGGAGGCAGTATAACTGCAGGTTGGGGGCAGTATAACTGCAGTTCGGGGGCAGTATAACTGCAGGTTGGGGGCAGTATAACTGCAGGTTGGGGGCAGTATAACTGCAGGTTGGGGGCAGTATAACTGCAGTTTGGAGGCAGTATAACTGCAGGTTGGGGGCAGTATAACTGCAGTAATTGTCCAGTATAACTGCAGTTTGGAGGCAGTATAACTGCAGGTTGGGGGCAGTATAACTGCAGTTCGGGGGCAGTATAACTGCAGTTTGGGGGCATTATAACTGCAGGTTGGGGGCAGTATAACTGCAGGTTGGGGGCAGTATAACTGCAGTTTGGAGGCAGTATAACTGCAGGTTGGGGGCAGTATAACTGCAGGTTGGGGGCAGTATAACTGCAGTTTGGAGGCAGTATAACTGCAGGTTGGGGGCAGTATAACTGCAGTAATTGTCCAGTATAACTGCAGTTTGGAGGCAGTATAACTGCAGGTTGGGGGCAGTATAACTGCAGTTCGGGGGCAGTATAACTGCAGTTTGGGGGCAGTATAACTGCAGGTTGGGGGCAGTATAACTGCAGTTTGGGGGCAGTATAACTGCAGTTTGGGGGCAGTATAACTGCAGGTTGGGGGCAGTATAACTGCAGGTTGGGGGCAGTATAACTGCAGGTCGGGGGCAGTATAACTGCAGGTTGGGGGCAGTATAACTGCAGGTCGGGGGCAGTATAACTGCAGTTTGGGGGCAGTATAACTGCAGTTCGGGGGCAGTATAACTGCAGTAATTGTCCAGTATAACTGCAGTTTGGAGGCAGTATAACTGCAGGTTGGGGGCAGTATAACTGCAGTTCGGGGGCAGTATAACTGCAGTTTGGGGGCAGTATAACTGCAGGTTGGGGGCAGTATAACTGCAGGTTGGGGGCAGTATAACTGCAGTTTGGAGGCAGTATAACTGCAGGTTGGGGGCAGTATAACTGCAGGTTGGGGGCAGTATAACTGCAGTTTGGAGGCAGTATAACTGCAGGTTGGGGGCAGTATAACTGCAGTAATTGTCCAGTATAACTGCAGTTTGGAGGCAGTATAACTGCAGGTTGGGGGCAGTATAACTGCAGTTCGGGGGCAGTATAACTGCAGGTTGGGGGCAGTATAACTGCAGGTTGGGGGCAGTATAACTGCAGTTTGGGGGCAGTATAACTGCAGTTTGGGGGCAGTATAACTGCAGGTTGGGGGCAGTATAACTGCAGGTTGGGGGCAGTATAACTGCAGGTCGGGGGCAGTATAACTGCAGGTTGGGGGCAGTATAACTGCAGGTCGGGGGCAGTATAACTGCAGTTTGGGGGCAGTATAACTGCAGTTCGGGGGCAGTATAACTGCAGTAATTGTCCAGTATAACTGCAGTTTGGGGGCAGTATAACTGCAGTTTGGGGGCAGTATAACTGCAGTTTGGGGGCAGTATAACTGCAGTTTGGGGGCAGTATAACTGCAGGTTGGGGGCAGTATAACTGCAGGTTGGGGGCAGTATAACTGCAGGTTGGGGGCAGTATAACTGCAGGTCGGGGGCAGTATAACTGCAGGTTGGGGGCAGTATAACTGCAGGTTGGGGGCAGTATAACTGCAGGTTGGGGGCAGTATAACTGCAGGTCGGGGGCAGTATAACTGCAGGTCGGGGGCAGTATAACTGCAGGTTGGGGGCAGTATAACTGCAGGTTGGGGGCAGTATAACTGCAGTTCGGGGGCAGTATAACTGCAGTTCGGGGGCAGTATAACTGCAGTTCGGGGGCAGTATAACTGCAGGTCGGGGGCAGTATAAGTGCAGGTCGGGGGCAGTATAACTGCAGGTTGGGGACAGTATAACTGCAGGTCGGGGGCAGTATAACTGCAGTTCGGGGGCAGTATAACTGCAGTTCGGGGGCAGTATAACTGCAGTTCGGGGGCAGTATAACTGCAGGTTGGGGGCAGTATAACTGCAGGTTGGGGGCAGTATAACTGCAGTTAGGGGGCAGTATAACTGCAGTTCGGGGGCAGTATAACTGCAGGTTGGGGGCAGTATAACTGCAGTTCGGGGGCAGTATAACTGCAGTTCGGGGGCAGTATAACTGCAGGTTGGGGGCAGTATAACTGCAGTTCGGGGGCAGTATAACTGCAGTTCGGGGGCAGTATAACTGCAGGTTGGGGGCAGTATAACTGCAGGTCGGGGGCAGTATAACTGCAGTTCGGGGGCAGTATAACTGCAGGTTGGGGGCAGTATAACTGCAGGTCGGGGGCAGTATAACTGCAGTTTGGGGGCAGTATAACTGCAGGTCGGGGGCAGTATAACTGCAGGTTGGGGGCAGTATAACTGCAGTAATTGTACAGTGTGAGTGCAGTTCGGGGGCAGTATAACTGCAGTTTGGGGGCAGTATAACTGCAGTTTGGGGGCAGTATAACTGCAGGTCGGGGGCAGTATAACTGCAGGTCGGGGGCAGTATAACTGCAGGTCGGGGGCAGTATAACTGCAGGTTGGGGGCAGTATAACTGCAGGTCGGGGGCAGTATAACTGCAGGTTGGGGGCAGTATAACTGCAGTTCGGGGGCAGTATAACTGCAGGTCGGGGGCAGTATAACTGCAGTTCGGGGGCAGTATAACTGCAGGTCGTGGGCAGTATAACTGCAGTTCGGGGGCAGTATAACTGCAGTTCGGGGGCAGTATAACTGCAGTTCGGGGGCAGTATAACTGCAGTTCGGGGGCAGTATAACTGCAGGTCGGGGGCAGTATAACTGCAGGTCGGGGGCAGTATAACTGCAGGTTGGGGACAGTATAACTGCAGGTCGGGGGCAGTATAACTGCAGTTCGGGGGCAGTATAACTGCAGTTCGGGGGCAGTATAACTGCAGTTCGGGGGCAGTATAACTGCAGGTTGGGGGCAGTATAACTGCAGGTTGGGGGCAGTATAACTGCAGTTAGGGGGCAGTATAACTGCAGTTCGGGGGCAGTATAACTGCAGGTCGGGGGCAGTATAACTGCAGTTCGGGGGCAGTATAACTGCAGGTTGGGGGCAGTATAACTGCAGGTTGGGGGCAGTATAACTGCAGTTCGGGGGCAGTATAACTGCAGGTTGGGGGCAGTATAACTGCAGTTCGGGGGCAGTATAACTGCAGTTCGGGGGCAGTATAACTGCAGGTTGGGGGCAGTATAACTGCAGGTCGGGGGCAGTATAACTGCAGTTCGGGGGCAGTATAACTGCAGGTTGGGGGCAGTATAACTGCAGGTCGGGGGCAGTATAACTGCAGTTCGGGGGCAGTATAACTGCAGGTCGGGGGCAGTATAACTGCAGGTTGGGGGCAGTATAACTGCAGGTTGGGGGCAGTATAACTGCAGGTTGGGGGCAGTATAACTGCAGTTCGGGGGCAGTATAACTGCAGGTTGAGGGCAGTATAACTGCAGTTCGGGGGCAGTATAACTGCAGGTCGGGGGCAGTATAACTGCAGGTTGGGGGCAGTATAACTGCAGGTCGGGGGCAGTATAACTGCAGGTTGGGGGCAGTGTAACTGCAGGTTGGGGGTTAGTATAACTGCAGGTTGGGGGCAGTATAACTGCAGGTTGGGGGCAGTATAACTGCAGGCCGGGGGCAGTATAACTGCAGGTTGGGGGCAGTATAAAGGCAGTTCGGGGGCAGTATAACTGCAGGTTGGGGGCAGTATAACTGCAGGTTGGGGGCAGTATAACTGCAGTTCGGGGTCAGTATAACTGCAGTTCGGGGGCAGTACAGTTATTCTGTAATTACTGAGTCCAAAGTACCACAGTTGACTGCAGTTTTGATTGTGTGTGTCTGTCTGCATGGCTCTCTCTCTCTCTGTATGTGTGTGTGTGTGTGTGTGTGTGTGTGTGTGTCTGCATGCCTCTGTATGTCTGCATGCCTGTGTGTGTGTGTGTGTTTGTCTGCCTGCATGCCTCTGTCTGTGTGTGTCTGTGTGTGCGTGTGTCTGTGTCTGTGTGTGTGCGTGTTTGTGTGTGTGTGTGTGTTTGTCTGCCTGCATGCCTCTGTGTCTGTGTGTGTGTGTACCCTATCACCTGCAAGTAGACCAAAGGTGTTATCTATCTTCACTCCCTGACCCCTTATTGAAGACAGACAGGTTCCAAAGAGCACCCAGTCAGTTTACGCTGACTCACCGTGACCGTTTCCATGAAAACAAGCCAGAGCAAAGCTGATCTGAGCTGCGCTGGTATGTCTGATCTCATCTCCAAGACCTCTCAATTCCAGTTCTGCTCGGCTAGCTTCGGGTTCAGCGTCCGGGGTTTTGGTTGTGCCGTGATTCCAGAAGCCTAATGAACAGCTATTAATAGCTTGATGATTCATTAAGACGTAAATTATGTAAACTGGACGTGTAACGGACCACGTTTGACAAATAGATGATAAAGACGTTATTTAAACCAGATATACGATTTGAAGTTTTCAGGACTTTGAGACGTGGAACGTCGTCAACTACTTTAATTGTTTCAGAGACTACATTTCCTGTGTGTGTGTGGGTGTGTGTGTGTGTGTGTGTGTGTGTGTCTGCATGCCTGTGTTTGTGTGTGTGTGTCTGCATGCCTGTGTTTGTGTGTGTGTCTGCATACCTGTGTGTGTGTGTGTGTGTGTGTGTGTGTGTGTGTGTGTGTGTGTGTGTGTGTGTGTGTGTGTCTGCATGCCTGTGTTTGTGTGTGTGTGCCTGCATGCCTGTGTTTGTGTGTGTGTGTCTGCATACCTGTGTGTGTGTGCGTGTGTGTGTGTGTGTGTGTCTGCATGCCTGTGTTTGTGTGTGTGTGTCTGCATGCCTGTGTGTGTGTGTCTGCATGCCTGTGTTTGTGTGTGTGTCTGCATACCTGTGTGTGTGTGTGTGTGTCTGCATGCCTGTGTTTGTGTGTGTGTCTGCATACCTGTGTGTGTGTGTGTGTGTGTCTGCATGCCTGTGTGTGTGTGTGTGTGTCTGCATGCCTGTGTTTGTGTGTGTGTGTGTGTGTGTGTGTGTAATGAAGTAGGGCCACACAGCTGCTCATTATGCTAACAGCTCCAGGGCTGTGTCTCCACCAATCACACTGGATCCTACAGCACCGACTGCACCCTTAAAAAAAACACAGAAGAAGAAGAGACCTATTAGTGCTCCCTATGTTGAACTGTTGTATATAGGGAGTTGTTTACAGGTGTTGAGTTGTTGATGCAACCAAACCAGGTGTGTTCTCTGTGATGAGTTGATGATGCAACCAAACCAGGTGTGTTCTCTGTGATGAGTTGATGATGCAACCAAACCAGGTGTGTTCTCTGTGATGAGTTGTTGATGCAACCAAACCAGGTGTGTTCTCTGTGATGAGTTGATGATGCAACCAAACCAGGTGTGTTCTCTGTGATGAGTTGATGATGCAACCAAACCAGGTGTGTTCTCTGTGATGAGTTGATGATGCAACCAAACCAGGTGTGTTCTCTGTGATGAGTTGATGATGCAACCAAACCAGGTGTGTTCTCTGTGATAAGTTGATGATGCAACCAAACCAGGTGTGTTGATGCAACCAAACCAGGTGTGTTGATGCAACCAAACCAGGTGTGTTGATGCAACCAAACCAGGTGTGTTGATGCAACCAAACCAGGTGTGTTGATGCAACCAAACCAGGTGTGTTCTCTGTGATGAGTTGATGATGCAACCAAACCAGGTGTGTTCTCTGTGATGAGTTGATGATGCAACCAAACCAGGTGTGTTCTCTGTGATGAGTTGATGAAGCAACCAAACCAGGTGTGTTGATGCAACCAAACCAGGTGTGTTGATGCAACCAAACCAGGTGTGTTCTCTGTGATGAGTTGATGAAGCAACCAAACCAGGTGTGTTGATGCAACCAAACCAGGTGTGTTGATGCAACCAAACCAGGTGTGTTGATGCAACCAAACCAGGTGTGTTCTCTGTGATGAGTTGATGATGCTACCAAACCAGGTGTGTTCTCTGTGATGAGTTGATGAAGCAACCAAACCAGGTGTGTTGATGCAACCAAACCAGGTGTGTTGATGCAACCAAACCAGGTGTGTTGATGCAACCAAACCAGGTGTGTTCTCTGTGATGAGTTGATGATGCTACCAAACCAGGTGTGTTCTCTGTGATGAGTTGATGAAGCAACCAAACCAGGTGTGTTGATGCAACCAAACCAGGTGTGTTGATGCAACCAAACCAGGTGTGTTGATGCAACCAAACCAGGTGTGTTCTCTGTGATGAGTTGATGATGCAACCAAACCAGGTGTGTTCTCTATGATGATTTATTGAGTTCAGAGCTAAAAAATAGAAATAAAAATGTCCATGTCCTAAATACCCGTTGTTTTCATCCTAAATAGTACGCTGTTTTAATAGTATGCAAAGTCTCAGAAATCTAGTATACTTTAAAAAGTGTGATGTCATACCGCTTTCTCAGTTTGACAACAGCTGATCAGTTAGATATGGGGACGGGCTACTGAAATCAATGGGATAACAGGAAACGACACAATGCTTTCTCAGTTTGACAACAGCTGATCAGTTAGATATGGGGACGGGCTACTGAAATCAATGGGATAACAGGAAACGACACAATGCTTTCTCAGTTTGACAACAGCTGATCAGTTAGACATGGGGACGGGCTACTGAAATCAATGGGATAACAGGAAACGACACAATGCTTTCTCAGTTTGACAACAGCTGATCAGTTAGACATGGGGACGGGCTACTGAAATCAATGGGATAACAGGAAACGACACAATGCTTTCTCAGTTTGACAACAGCTGATCAGTTAGATATGGGGACGGGCTACTGAAATCAATGGGATAACAGGAAACGACACAATGCTTTCTCAGGTTGACAACAGCTGATCAGTTAGATATGGGGACGGGCTACTGAAATCAATGGGATAACAGGAAACGACACAATGCTTTCTCAGGTTGACAACAGCTGATCAGTTAGATATGGGGACGGGCTACTGAAATCAATGGGATAACAGGAAACGACACAATGCTTTCTCAGGTTGACAACAGCTGATCATTTAGATATGGGGACGGGCTACTGAAATCAATGGGATAACAGGAAACGACACAATGCTTTCTCAGTTTGACAACAGCTGATCAGTTAGATATGGGGACGGGCTACTGAAATCAATGGGATAACAGGAAACGACACAATGCTTTCTCAGTTTGACAACAGCTGATCAGTTAGATATGGGGACGGGCTACTGAAATCAATGGGATAACAGGAAACGACACAATGCTTTCTCAGTTTGACAACAGCTGATCAGTTAGATATGGGGACGGGCTACTGAAATCAATGGGATAACAGGAAACGACACAATGCTTTCTCAGTTTGACAACAGCTGATCAGTTAGATATGGGGACGGGCTACTGAAATCAATGGGATAACAGGAAACGACACAATGCTTTCTCAGTTTGACAACAGCTGATCAGTTAGATATGGGGACGGGCTACTGAAATCAATGGGATAACAGGAAACGACACAATGCTTTCTCAGTTTGACAACAGCTGATCAGTTAGACATGGGGACGGGCTACTGAAATCAATGGGATAACAGGAAACGACACAATGCTTTCTCAGGTTGACAACAGCTGATCATTTAGATATGGGGACGGGCTACTGAAATCAATGGGATAACAGGAAACGACACAATGCTTTCTCAGGTTGACAACAGCTGATCATTTAGATATGGGGACGGGCTACTGAAATCAATGGGATAACAGGAAACGACACAATGCTTTCTCAGTTTGACAACAGCTGATCAGTTAGATATGGGGACGGGCTACTGAAATCAATGGGATAACAGGAAACGACACAATGCTTTCTCAGTTTGACAACAGCTGATCAGTTAGACATGGGGACGGGCTACTGAAATCAATGGGATAACAGGAAACGACACAATGCTTTCTCAGTTTGACAACAGCTGATCAGTTAGACATGGGGACGGGCTACTGAAATCAATGGGATAACAGGAAACGACACAATGCTTTCCCAGTTTGACAACAGCTGATCAGTTAGATATGGGGACGGGCTACTGAAATCAATGGGATAACAGGAAACGACACAATGCTTTCTCAGTTTGACAACAGCTGATCAGTTAGACATGGGGACGGGCTACTGAAATCAATGGGATAACAGGAAACGACACAATGCTTTCTCAGTTTGACAACAGCTGATCAGTTAGACATGGGGACGGGCTACTGAAATCAATGGGATAACAGGAAACGACACAATGCTTTCTCAGTTTGACAACAGCTGATCAGTTAGACATGGGGACGGGCTACTGAAATCAATGGGATAACAGGAAACGACACAATGCTTTCTCAGTTTGACAACAGCTGATCAGTTAGACATGGGGACGGGCTACTGAAATCAATGGGATAACAGGAAACGACACAATGCTTTCTCAGTTTGACAACAGCTGATCAGTTAGATATGGGGACGGGCTACTGAAATCAATGGGATAACAGGAAACGACACAATGCTTTCTCAGTTTGACAACAGCTGATCAGTTAGACATGGGGACGGGCTACTGAAATCAATGGGATAACAGGAAACGACACAATGCTTTCTCAGTTTGACAACAGCTGATCAGTTAGATATGGGGACGGGCTACTGAAATCAATGGGATAACAGGAAACGACACAATGCTTTCTCAGTTTGACAACAGCTGATCAGTTAGACATGGGGACGGGCTACTGAAATCAATGGGATAACAGGAAACGACACAATGCTTTCTCAGTTTGACAACAGCTGATCAGTTAGATATGGGGACGGGCTACTGAAATCAATGGGATAACAGGAAACGACACAATGCTTTCTCAGTTTGACAACAGCTGATCAGTTAGACATGGGGACGGGCTACTGAAATCAATGGGATAACAGGAAACGACACAATGCTTTCTCAGTTTGACAACAGCTGATCAGTTAGATATGGGGACGGGCTACTGAAATCAATGGGATAACAGGAAACGACACAATGCTTTCTCAGTTTGACAACAGCTGATCAGTTAGATATGGGGACGGGCTACTGAAATCAATGGGATAACAGGAAACGACACAATGCTTTCTCAGGTTGACAACAGCTGATCAGTTAGATATGGGGACGGGCTACTGAAATCAATGGGATAACAGGGAACGACACAATGCTTTCTCAGTTTGACAACAGCTGATCAGTTAGACATGGGGACGGGCTACTGAAATCAATGGGATAACAGGAAACGACACAATGCTTTCTCAGTTTGACAACAGCTGATCAGTTAGATATGGGGACGGGCTACTGAAATCAATGGGATAACAGGAAACGACACAATGCTTTCTCAGTTTGACAACAGCTGATCAGTTAGACATGGGGACGGGCTACTGAAATCAATGGGATAACAGGAAACGACACAATGCTTTCTCAGTTTGACAACAGCTGATCAGTTAGACATGGGGACGGGCTACTGAAATCAATGGGATAACAGGAAACGACACAATGCTTTCTCAGTTTGACAACAGCTGATCAGTTAGATATGGGGACGGGCTACTGAAATCAATGGGATAACAGGAAACGACACAATGCTTTCTCAGTTTGACAACAGCTGATCAGTTAGACATGGGGACGGGCTACTGAAATCAATGGGATAACAGGAAACGACACAATGCTTTCTCAGTTTGACAACAGCTGATCAGTTAGATATGGGGACGGGCTACTGAAATCAATGGGATAACAGGAAACGACACAATGCTTTCTCAGTTTGACAACAGCTGATCAGTTAGACATGGGGACGGGCTACTGAAATCAATGGGATAACAGGAAACGACACAATGCTTTCTCAGTTTGACAACAGCTGATCAGTTAGACATGGGGACGGGCTACTGAAATCAATGGGATAACAGGAAACGACACAATGCTTTCTCAGGTTGACAACAGCTGATCATTTAGATATGGGGACGGGCTACTGAAATCAATGGGATAACAGGAAACGACACAATGCTTTCTCAGTTTGACAACAGCTGATCAGTTAGATATGGGGACGGGCTACTGAAATCAATGGGATAACAGGAAACGACACAATGCTTTCTCAGTTTGACAACAGCTGATCAGTTAGACATGGGGACGGGCTACTGAAATCAATGGGATAACAGGAAACGACACAATGCTTTCTCAGTTTGACAACAGCTGATCAGTTAGACATGGGGACGGGCTACTGAAATCAATGGGATAACAGGAAACGACACAATGCTTTCCCAGTTTGACAACAGCTGATCAGTTAGATATGGGGACGGGCTACTGAAATCAATGGGATAACAGGAAACGACACAATGCTTTCTCAGTTTGACAACAGCTGATCAGTTAGACATGGGGACGGGCTACTGAAATCAATGGGATAACAGGAAACGACACAATGCTTTCTCAGTTTGACAACAGCTGATCAGTTAGACATGGGGACGGGCTACTGAAATCAATGGGATAACAGGAAACGACACAATGCTTTCTCAGTTTGACAACAGCTGATCAGTTAGACATGGGGACGGGCTACTGAAATCAATGGGATAACAGGAAACGACACAATGCTTTCTCAGTTTGACAACAGCTGATCAGTTAGACATGGGGACGGGCTACTGAAATCAATGGGATAACAGGAAACGACACAATGCTTTCTCAGTTTGACAACAGCTGATCAGTTAGATATGGGGACGGGCTACTGAAATCAATGGGATAACAGGAAACGACACAATGCTTTCTCAGTTTGACAACAGCTGATCAGTTAGACATGGGGACGGGCTACTGAAATCAATGGGATAACAGGAAACGACACAATGCTTTCTCAGTTTGACAACAGCTGATCAGTTAGATATGGGGACGGGCTACTGAAATCAATGGGATAACAGGAAACGACACAATGCTTTCTCAGTTTGACAACAGCTGATCAGTTAGACATGGGGACGGGCTACTGAAATCAATGGGATAACAGGAAACGACACAATGCTTTCTCAGTTTGACAACAGCTGATCAGTTAGATATGGGGACGGGCTACTGAAATCAATGGGATAACAGGAAACGACACAATGCTTTCTCAGTTTGACAACAGCTGATCAGTTAGACATGGGGACGGGCTACTGAAATCAATGGGATAACAGGAAACGACACAATGCTTTCTCAGTTTGACAACAGCTGATCAGTTAGATATGGGGACGGGCTACTGAAATCAATGGGATAACAGGAAACGACACAATGCTTTCTCAGTTTGACAACAGCTGATCAGTTAGATATGGGGACGGGCTACTGAAATCAATGGGATAACAGGAAACGACACAATGCTTTCTCAGGTTGACAACAGCTGATCAGTTAGATATGGGGACGGGCTACTGAAATCAATGGGATAACAGGGAACGACACAATGCTTTCTCAGTTTGACAACAGCTGATCAGTTAGACATGGGGACGGGCTACTGAAATCAATGGGATAACAGGAAACGACACAATGCTTTCTCAGTTTGACAACAGCTGATCAGTTAGATATGGGGACGGGCTACTGAAATCAATGGGATAACAGGAAACGACACAATGCTTTCTCAGTTTGACAACAGCTGATCAGTTAGACATGGGGACGGGCTACTGAAATCAATGGGATAACAGGAAACGACACAATGCTTTCTCAGTTTGACAACAGCTGATCAGTTAGACATGGGGACGGGCTACTGAAATCAATGGGATAACAGGAAACGACACAATGCTTTCTCAGTTTGACAACAGCTGATCAGTTAGATATGGGGACAGGCTACTGAAATCAATGGGATAACAGGAAACGACACAATGCTTTCTCAGTTTGACAACAGCTGATCAGTTAGACATGGGGACGGGCTACTGAAATCAATGGGATAACAGGAAACGACACAATGCTTTCTCAGTTTGACAACAGCTGATCAGTTAGATATGGGGACGGGCTACTGAAATCAATGGGATAACAGGAAACGACACAATGCTTTCTCAGTTTGACAACAGCTGATCAGTTAGACATGGGGACGGGCTACTGAAATCAATGGGATAACAGGAAACGACACAATGCTTTCTCAGTTTGACAACAGCTGATCAGTTAGATATGGGGACGGGCTACTGAAATCAATGGGATAACAGGAAACGACACAATGCTTTCTCAGTTTGACAACAGCTGATCAGTTAGACATGGGGACGGGCTACTGAAATCAATGGGATAACAGGAAACGACACAATGCTTTCTCAGTTTGACAACAGCTGATCAGTTAGACATGGGGACGGGCTACTGAAATCAATGGGATAACAGGAAACGACACAATGCTTTCTCAGTTTGACAACAGCTGATCAGTTAGATATGGGGACGGGCTACTGAAATCAATGGGATAACAGGAAACGACACAATGCTTTCTCAGTTTGACAACAGCTGATCAGTTAGATATGGGGACGGGCTACTGAAATCAATGGGATAACAGGAAACGACACAATGCTTTCTCAGTTTGACAACAGCTGATCAGTTAGATATGGGGACGGGCTACTGAAATCAATGGGATAACAGGAAACGACACAATGCTTTCTCAGTTTGACAACAGCTGATCAGTTAGATATGGGGACGGGCTACTGAAATCAATGGGATAACAGGAAACGACACAATGCTTTCTCAGTTTGACAACAGCTGATCAGTTAGATATGGGGACGGGCTACTGAAATCAATGGGATAACAGGAAACGACACAATGCTTTCTCAGTTTGACAACAGCGGATCAGTTAGACATGGGGACGGGCTACTGAAATCAATGGGATAACAGGAAACGACACAATGCTTTCTCAGTTTGACAACAGCTGATCATTTAGATATGGGGACGGGCTACTGAAATCAATGGGATAACAGGAAACGACACAATGCTTTCTCAGTTTGACAACAGCTGATCAGTTAGACATGGGGACGGGCTACTGAAATCAATGGGATAACAGGAAACGACACAATGCTTGACGCTTTCTCAGTTTGACAACAGCTGATCAGTTAGATATGGGGACGGGCTACTGAAATCAATGGGATAACAGGAAACGACACAATGCTTGACGCTTTCTCAGTTTGACAAAAATAGAGTATGTACTTTTTTTGTTGTTGTTGTTGAAACATCGAGTATGTAGTTGTTGTTGTTGTTGTTGTTGTTGTTGAAACATCGAGTATGTACTTGTTGTTGTTGTTGTTGTTGTTGTTGAAAATAGAGTATGGTTTAAATGCCAGGATGCTCTAGTTATTTCAGCTCTTTACCTAGTAGAATTAGATGCATCCTTTTCCAGTGGTGTAAAGTACCTCAGTAAAAATACTTTTAAGTACTACTTAAGTATTTTTTTTTTGGGGGGGGGGGGGGGTGGTATCTGTACTTTACTTAACTATTTATATTTTTGACAACTTTTACTTTTACTCCACAATATTCCTGAAGAAAATAATTTACTTTTTTACTATTTACGTTTCCCCTGACACACAAAAGTACTCGTTACATTTAGAATGCTCAATCGGGGCAGAATTATGGCACCTGTCAATATAACACTTTGTCGTCCCTACTGCCTCTGATCTGGCAGATTCACGAAACACAACTGCTGTGTTTGTGTCATGACTTCCTCCGAAAGTCGGTCCCTCTCCTTGTTTCGGGCGGCGTTCGGTGGTCGACGTCACCGGCCTTCTAGCCATCGCCGATCCACTTTTCCATTTGTCTTTGTCTTACACACCTGGTTTCAATCCCCTAAAGACTTGTTCATTATTTAACCCTCTGTTCCCCCACGTTTGTTTGTGAGTGATTGTTTTTATGTAATACGGTCCGTTTATGTGGTCTCGCTTATTTTGTATCGTATTTGTCTATTTTGAGTAAAACACGTTTATTTACTCATATCTGTTGTCCTGCGCCTGACTCCTCTACACCAGTGTCACGAATATCACCGAAGGTGGCTCCCCTCCCCTTCCCCTTCGGCGATCGTCGTCGCAGGTCTACTAGCTGCTACCGATCCCTTTTCCCACTTTCCGTTTTGTTTAGTCTAATTGGTTACACCTGTTCCTTGTTGGGGTTTTGGGGTTGGGGTTATTTAAATTCGATTAGCCCGCCTGTGTTCGTGCGGGCTTGTTTGCTGTTTTGTCAAGGAGTGTCCCTGTTTTTTTGTTGGGATTGCCGCTGTACAGCGTATGTACCAGTTAGTACATTGTTGGAGTGTTTTACGCCTGTGTTTCGGCGTCACCCATTTGTGCGCTGTTACTGTACAGAGAATAAAGCGTTCCTCTGCGCCTGACTCCGTTTCCCGAATCCTCTGCTCTCTGCGCCTGACTCCGTTACAGTTTGTAAATGATGTCTGAGTGTTGGAGTGTTTTACGCCTGTGTTTTGGCATCACCCGTTGTGCGCTGTTACTGTACTGAGAATAAAGCGTTTCCCGAATCCTCTGCTCTCTGCGCCTGACTCCGTTTCCCGAATCCTCTGCGCTCTGCGCCTGACTCCGTTTCCCGAATCCTCTGCTCTCTGCGCCTGACTCCGTTTCCCGAATCCTCTGCTCTCTGCACCTGACTCCGTTTCCCGAATCCTCTGCTCTCTGCACCTGACTCCGTTTCCCGAATCCTCTGCTCTCTGCACCTGACTCCGTTTCCCGAATCCTCTGCTCTCTGCGCCTGACTCCGTTTCCCGAATCCTCTGCTCTCTGCGCCTGACTCCGTTTCCCGAATCCTCTGCTCTCTGCGCCTGACTCCGTTTCCCGAATCCTCTGCTCTCTGCACCTGACTCCGTTTCCCGAATCCTCTGCTCTCTGCACCTGACTCCGTTTCCCGAATCCTCTGCTCTCTGCACCTGACTCCGTTTCCCGAATCCTCTGCTCTCTGCACCTGACTCCGTTTCCCGAATCCTCTGCTCTCTGCGCCTGACTCCGTTTCCCGAATCCTCTGCTCTCTGCGCCTGACTCCGTTTCCCGAATCCTCTGCTCTCTGCACCTGACTCCGTTTCCCGAATCCTCTGCTCTCTGCACCTGACTCCGTTTCCCGAATCCTCTGCTCTCTGCGCCTGACTCCACACCCATCACTCTTCCAGCGTTACAACCAGCTACACACAAGACTACATTACAGTTTGTAAATGATGTCTGAGTGTTGGAGTGTGCTCCTTTCTGTCCGTAATTAAAACATAATATGAAAATAGTGCCGTCTGGTTTTCTTAATATCAGGTATTCGACGTATAGCATTTACATTAACGTTGTACTTTTACTCAAGTATGACGATCGAGTACTTTTTCTACCACGGTACTTAAGTACATTTAAAACCAGATACTTTTAGACTTTTACTCAAGGCGTATTTTACTGGGTGACTTTCACTTTTACTTGTGTCATTTTCTATGAAGGAATCTTTACTTTTACTACAGTTTGACAATTGAATACTTTTTTGGTAATTTGGAGAGTTTAGCTGCGGATGTCAGGCGCTAGTTCTTTAGTTCTCATCAAGTAGCCAAACAATAAAACTAGTCTACTGAATTAGGAAGATGACGGGTGGCGTTTCTGCGGTGGTGTTCAGATGTAGGCTAAGTCATTTCAGTTCTCCTTAAAATGACCGATGTATTGCATCGTAAGCTACATCTTCGATAACAGAAAGCATTTTTTGTTGTTGTGTATTCTCACTAAATAAGTGTTTATTGTTCTCTTCGCCTTCGTCAGAGATTTTTAAACTAAGTACTAAAACCATATTTTTTTTATTTTCTGAACGTGTTGGACACCTGGGACTGGGGGGGGGGGGGGGGGTGTGACTGTGTTATTAATGTCATGTTAATCAGGACTATTGATCTGGGACTGGATGTGACTGTTATTAATGTCATGTTAATCAGGACTATTGATCTGGGACTGGGGGGATGTGACTGTTATTAATGTCATGTTAATCAGGACTATTGATCTGGGACTGGATGTGACTGTTATTAATGTCATGTTAATCAGGACTATTGATCTGGGACTGGATGTGACTGTTATTAATGTCATGTTAATCAGGACTATTGATCTGGGACTGGATGTGACTGTTATTAATGTCATGTTAATCAGGACTATTGATCTGGGACTGGATGTGACTGTTATTAATGTCATGTTAATCAGGACTATTGATCTGGGACTGGATGTGACTGTTATTAATGTCATGTTAATCAGGACTATTGATCTGGGACTGGATGTGACTGTTATTAATGTCATGTTAATCAGGACTATTGATCTGGGACTGGATGTGACTGTTATTAATGTCATGTTAATCAGGACTATTGATCTGGGACTGGATGTGACTGTTATTAATGTCATGTTAATCAGGACTATTGATCTGGGACTGGATGTGACTGTTATTAATGTCATGTTAATCAGGACTATTGATCTGGGACTGGATGTGACTGTTATTAATGTCATGTTAATCAGGACTATTGATCTGGGACTGGATGTGACTGTTATTAATGTCATGTTAATCAGGACTATTGATTTGAACATATGGACTGTTTAACTTCTGTAGGATAAGCCACCTGTTGAACGTCCTTATTTATGGATCAAACCGCAGCGAGTCTGATCTCGTTCCCAAATGATCAGTGGTTTAGTTTATTACGTTGCTGGCCAGCGGTTCCTAATTTGCGATGCACCCGACTGTCCATGTTTTTCCTGTCCAATAGCCTGTTGATTTGAACATTTGAAATGTGTTGGTGTGTGTACTAGGCTACCTGATTTAATTTTTGAATCTAGTTGAAGTCGATAAGTTTACATACACTTAGGTTGGAGTCATTAAAACTCGTTCTTCAACCACTCCACAGATGTCTTGTTAACACACTATAGGTTTGACAAGTCGGTTAGGACATCTACTTTGTGCATGACACAAGTCATTTTTCCAAAAATAGTTTACAGACAGATTATTTCACTTATAATTCACTGTATCCCAATTCCAGTGGGTCAGAAGTTTACATACACTAAGTTGACTGTGCCTTTAAACAGCTTGGAAAATTCCAGAAAATGATGTCATGGCTTTAGAAGCTTCTGATAGGCTAGTTTACATAATTTCAGTCAATTGGAGGTGTACCTGTGGATGTTTATCAAGGCCTACCTTCAAACTCAGTGCCTCTTTGCTTGACATCATGTGAAAATCAAAAGAAATCAGTCAAGACCTCAGAAAACAAATTGTAGACCTCCACATGTCTGGTTCATCCTTGGGAGCAATTTCCAAATGCCTGAAGGTACCACATTCATCTGTACAAACAATATTACACACGTATAAACACCATGGGACCACGCAGCCGTCATACCGCTCAGGAAGGAGACACGTTCTGTCTCCTAGAGATAAACATACTTTGGTGCGAAAGGTGCAAATCGATCCCAGAACAAGAGCAAAGGACCTTGTGAAGATGCTCGAGGAAACAGGTACAAAAGTATCTATATCCACAGTAAAACGAGTCCTATATCGACATAACCTGAAAGGCCGCTCAGCAAGGAAGAAGCCACTGCTCCAAAACCGCCATAAAAAAAGCCAGACTACGGTTTGGGAATGCGATGAAAGAAATAAAAGCTGAAATAAATCATTCTCTCTACTATTATTCTGACATTTCACATTCTTAAAATAAAGTGGTTGACCCAAGACAGGGACATTTTACTAAGATTAAAATATAGGAATTGTGGAGAAACTGAGTTTAAATGTATTTGGCTAAGGTGCATGTAAACTTCAGACTCCAGCTGTACGTTACAGGACTTTGGTTTCATTAATACATATGTTGATTTGGAACCAAATGATCAGTTTCTGTCTTCAGACCTTTTTAAAAGGTTGAATAGGTCTATCATTCCATTAGGTTGAATAGGTCTATCATTCCATTAGGTTGAATAGGTCTATCATTCCATTAGGTTGAATAGGTCTATCATTCCATTAGGTTGAATAGGTCTATCATTCCATTAGGTTGAATAGGTCTATCATTCCATTAGGTTGAATAGGCCTATCATTCCATTAGGTTGAATAGGTCTATCATTCCATTAGGTTGAATAGGTCTATCATTCCATTAGGTTGAATAGGCCTATCATTCCATTAGGTTGAATAGGCCTATCATTCCATTAGGTTGAATAGGTCTATCATTCCATTAGGTTGAATAGGTCTATCATTCCATTAGGTTGAATAGGCCTATCATTCCATTAGGTTGAATAGGCCTATCATTCCATTAGGTTGAATAGGTCTATCATTCCATTAGGTTGAATAGGTCTATCATTCCATTAGGTTAAATAGGTCTATCATTCCATTAGGTTGAATAGGTCTATCATTCCATTAGGTTGAATAGGCCTATCATTCCATTAGGTTGAATAGGCCTATCATTCCATTAGGTTGAATAGGCCTATCATTCCATTAGGTTGAATAGGTCTATCATTCCATTAGGTTGAATAGGTCTATCATTCCATTAGGTTGAATAGGTCTATCATTCCATTAGGTTGAATAGGCCTATCATTCCATTAGGTTGAATAGGTCTATCATTCCATTAGGTTGAATAGGCCTATCATTCCATTAGGTTGAATAGGTCTATCATTCCATTAGGTTGAATAGGTCTATCATTCCATTAGGTTGAATAGGCCTATCATTCCATTAGGTTGAATAGGCCTATCATTCCATTAGGTTGAATAGGTCTATCATTCCATTAGGTTGAATAGGCCTATCATTCCATTAGGTTGAATAGGCCTATCATTCCATTAGGTTGAATAGGTCTATCATTCCATTAGGTTGAATAGGCCTATCATTCCATTAGGTTGAATAGGTCTATCATTCCATTAGGTTGAATAGGCCTATCATTCCATTAGGTTGAATAGGTCTATCATTCCATTAGGTTGAATAGGCCTATCATTCCATTAGGTTGAATAGGCCTATCATTCCATTAGGTTGAATAGGTCTATCATTCCATTAGGTTGAATAGGCCTATCATTCCATTAGGTTGAATGTGGTACTCTGTCTATTAGCAGCCTGAATAGGGCTGTAGGCTGTGGTATAGGTTGAATAGGTCTATAACCAGCCTGAATAGGGCTGTAGGCTGTGGTATAGGTTGAATAGGTCTATAATTCCATTAGGTTGAATGTGATACTCTGTCTATAACCAGACTGAATAGGTCTATAACCAGCCTGAATAGGGCTGTAGGCTGTGGTATAGGTTGAATAGGTCTATCATTCCATTAGGTTGAATGTGGTACTCTGTCTATTAGCAGCCTGAATAGGGCTGTAGGCTGTGGTATAGGTTGAATAGGCCTATCATTCCATTAGGTTGAATGTGATACTCTGTCTATTAGCAGCCTGAATAGAGCTGTAGGCTGTGGTATAGGTTTAATAGGCCTATCATTCCATTAGGTTGAATGTGATACTCTGTCTATTAGCAGCCTGAATAGGGCTGTAGGCTGTGGTATAGGTTGAATAGGCCTATAATTCCATTAGGTTGAATGTGATACTCTGTCTATTAGCAGCCTGAATAGGGCTGTAGGCTGTGGTATAGGTTGAATAGGTCTATAATTCCATTAGGTTGAATGTGATACTCTGTCTATAACCAGCCTGAGTAGGTCTATAACTTCATTAGGTTGAATGTGGTAGTCTGTCTATAACCAGCCTGAGGAGGTCTATAACCAGCCTGAATAGGCCTATAACTCCATTAGGTTGAATGTGGTAGTCTGTCTATAACCAGCCTGCGGTGGTCTATAACCAGCCTGAGGAGGTCTATAACCAGCCTGAATATGCCTGTAATTCCATTAGGTTGAATGTGGTAGTCTGTCTATAACCAGCCGAAGGAGGTCTATAACCAGCCTGAATAGGCCTATAACTCCATTAGGTTGAATGTGGTAGTCTGTCTATAACCAGCCGGAGGAGGTCTATAACCAGCCTGAATAGGCCTATAACTCCATTATGTTGAATGTGGTAGTCTGTCTATAACCAGCCGGAGGAGGTCTATAACCAGCCTGAATAGGCCTATAACTCCATTAGGTTGAATGTGGTAGTCTGTCTATAACCAGCCTGAGTAGGTCTATAACCAGCCGGAGGAGGTCTATAACCAGCCTGAATAGGCCTATAACTCCATTAGGTTGAATGTGATATCTGTCTATGACCAGCCTGAGGAGGTCTATAACCAGCCTGAGGAGGTCTATAACCTGCCTGAATAGGCCTATAACCAGCCTGAATAGGCCCATAACCAGCCTGAGTAGGTCTATAACCAGCCTGAGGAGGTCTATAACTCCATTAGGTTGAATGTGATAGTCTGTCTATAACCAGCCTGAGTAGGTCTATAACCAGCCCGAATGGGTCTATAACCAGCCTGAGTAGGTCTATAACTCCATTAGGTTGAATGTGACAGTCTGTCTATAACCAGCCTGAGGAGGTCTATAACCAACCTGAATAGGTCTATAACTCCATTAGGTTGAATGTGACAGTCTGTCTATAACCAGCCTGAGGAGGTCTATAACCAGCCTGAGGAGGTCTATAACCAGCCTGAGGAGGTCTATAACTCCATTAGGTTGAATGTGACAGTCTGCCTATAACCAGCCTGAATAGGTCTATATCTACATTAGGTTGAATGTGATAGTCTGTCTATAACCAGCCTGAACAGGCCTATAACCAGCCTGAACAGGCCTATAACCAGCCTGAACAGGCCTATAACCAGCCTGAACAGGCCTATAACCAGCCTGAACAGGTCTATAACCAGCCTGAACAGGCCTACAGTTCCATTCCTTTTCTATTCGGAGTTTAGAGAAATTAATCAAATTGGAAAGTAGCTATTTTCAGGCTGGTTAATGTGACGCATGTACAGTATGTTGAATTTGGGAAAAAAATCCGCCCACACTCGGCCCGCCCACCTACTCAGCCAATCAGGATCCGCGCCCGCGGCATACAGCATACCTTTTGACTATACAAAGTAGTACGCGACGATTAGTACATAGTATGCAGTTTAAGTATGTAGTACGCTAGTATGTATTTTTGGGGTGGGGACACGGCCACTGTGTAAAGTATATACTTCTTGTCGTGGAGTTCATCTGACATGATTTTTAAAAAGCAAAGTCCGGGTTGAAGGCCAGAGTCTGTTTGAAAACGAGATGCTCTGAAGGTCCGAGGGGGGGAGGGGGGGAGGGGGGAGTGGGCGGGGGGGTCAAAGCCCTGTTCACTGTCCTCTGTTCCTCTCAACCGCGTCCCCTAGCGTCTAGATCTAATCAGTCCAAAGTCCGGGTTGAAGGCCAGAGTCTGTTTGAAAACGAGATGCTCTGACGGTCCGAGGGGGGGAGGGAGGAGTGGGCGGGGGGGTCAAAGCCCTGTTCACGGTCCTCTGTTCCTCTCAACCACGTCATCCTAGCGTCTAGATCTAATCAGTCCAAAGTCCGGGTTGAAGGCCAGAGTCTGTTTGAAAACGAGATGCTCTGAAGGTCCGAGGGGGGGGGGGGGAGGGGGTCAAAGCCCTGTTCACGGTCCTCTGTTCCTCTCAACCACGTCCCCTAGCGTCTAGATCTAATCAGTCCAAAGGACGGATATCGGGTTGAGGTGACCACGAATAGAGCTTTGTTCTAGAGTCTACAACCAATCAGTGCTAGGGACAGCTGTTTGCTAGAGTCTACAACCAATCAGTGCTAGGGACAGCTGTTTGCTAGAGTACAAACTCAGAAGAGAAACAGAGTTGACAATCAATTTCTGTGCTGTAGCTGTAGGTGGGTTGTCTGTGAGTACTGCTGCCTGTTGGACACAGTGCACAAATATATTGATTTGTCAGCAGCAATGCATTAAAAACATACCATTCCCCAAAAACAAATCGGTCGGTCGTTGCGGATAGGCCTCTTAGAAAGAGGTTGAAGACGGACGACCAGGACACGGGAGGGAGGGAGAATTTATAATTCCTCACGTCGTCCGTCTGTGTCCAGCTCTAAGTGATTAGGGATGTCATCGTCCTCCAATCTCTCTCTCTCTCTTTTATTCTCTATCCCTCTCCCTCAATTTCAATTCTATTTTAATTTAATTAAGGGGCTTTATTGGCATGGGAAAAACACATGTTAACATTGCTAAAGCAGGTGAAAGAGAAAATAAACAAAAGTGAAATAAACAATAAAATGAACAGTAAACATTAACAGTCACAGAAGTTACAGAAGAATAAAGACGTTACAAATGTCATACAGTGTTGTAATGATGTAGAAATAGTTAAAGTACACAAGGGAAAATAAATCAACATAAATGTGGGTTGTATTTACAATGGTGTTTGTTCTTCACTGGTTGCCCTTTTCTCGTGGCAACAGGTCACAAATCTTGCTGCTGTGAGGGCACACTGTGGTATTTCACCCAGTAGATATGGGAGTTTATCAAAATTGTTTTCGAATTCATTGTGGGTCTGTGTAATCTGAGGGAAATATGTCTCTCTAATATGGTTATACATTGGGCAGGAGGTTAGGAAGTGCATCTCAGTTTCCAACTAATTTTGTGGGCAGTGAGCACATAGCCTGTCTTCTCTTGAGAGCCATGTCTGCCTACGGCGGCCTTTCTCAATAGCAAGGCTATGCTCACTGAGTCTGTACATAGTCAAAGCTTTCCTTAATTTTGGGTCAGTCACAGTGGTCAGGTATTCTGCCACTGTGTACTCTCTGTTTAGGGACAAATAGCATTCTAGTTTGCTCTGTTTTTTTGTTAATTCTTTCCAATGTGTCAAGTAATTATCTTTTTGGTTTTCTCATGATTTGGTTGGGTCTAATTGTGCTGTTGTCCTGGGGCTCTGTAGGGTGTGTTTGTGTTTGTGAACAGAGGACCAGCTTGCTTAGGGGACTCTTCTCCAGGTTCATCTCTCTGTAGGTGATGGCTTTGTTATGGAAGGTTTGGGAATCGCTTCCTTTTAGGTGGTTGTAGAATTTAACAGCTCTTTTCTGGATTTTGATAATTAGCGGGTATCGGCCTAACTCTGCTCTGCATGCATTATTTGGTGTTCTACGTTGTACACGGAGGATATTTTTGCAGAAACTCTCTCTCTCTCTCTCTCTCTCTCTCTCTCTCTCTCTCTCTCGCCCTCCCTCTCGCTACCCCCCATCGGTCCAGCCGGCTCAGTTTACAGAACAACAAGAAAGGTATGTCATGATACTGTCTGTTAGTCACTCTGGGGTGGGGGGGGGGGGGGGGCTTGTTGTGTCTTCTATTAAAGCATCCTCATTAACCAATATATTACAGGATGCTCTACTGCCATTCAACCAAACTGCACAGAGAGAAAAACGTTCAGTTTTAGTTTTCCTCCAGGACATGTCTGGACGTGTATTAGCGGTCTGTCTCTATGTGTGGAGGTACCCTGGGGTTATATACACTGTATGTATTTATGTATACAACCACCTCTCTCTTGCTCTCATCGGCAGCCAGGTACAGAGAGACGATGCTAAGCTACAGAGGTACAGTAGTCTTCTGATGGTTTAGAGACCTGACCGTGTGTTTTCAGGTCTGTAGTCTCCTCATGGTTTAGAGACCTGACCGTGTGCTTTCAGGTCTGTGGTCTCCTGATGGTGGGGAGACCTGACCGTGTGCTTTCAGTTCTGTGGTCTCCTGATGGTGGGGAGACCTGACCATGTGTTTTCAGGTGACTGACTGAGGTAGAAACTCACAGGCCTGACATGGAGGGAGGGAGGTAGGGAGGTAAGTAAGTAAGTAAGTAAGTAGGGAGGTAAGTAAGTAAGTAAGTAAGTAAGGAAGGAAGGAAGGAAGGAAGGAAGGAAGGAAGGAAGGAAGGAAGGAAGGAAGGAAGGAAGGAAGGAAGGAAGGAGTGGATTTGTACAACTTAGACTGTCTGTTCCTGGCCATGTCCTGAGGACAGCTCCAGGGAAGCTGCACCGTAGGGATGGTACCAGGTTTCCTCCAGATGTGACGCTTGGCATTCAGGCCAAAGAGTTCAATTGTGGTTTCATCAGACCAGAGAATCTTGTTTCTCATGGTCTGGGAGTCTTTCGGAGCCTTTTGGCAAACTCCAAGCAGGCTGTCATGTGCCTTTACTGAGGAGTGGTTTCCGTCTGGCCACTCTACCATAAAGGCCTAATTGGTGGAGTGCTGCAGAGATGGTTCTCCTTCTGGAATGTTCTCCCATCTCCTCAGAGGAACTCTGGAGCTCTGTCAGAGTGACCATTGGGGTTCTTGGTCACCTCCCTGACCACGGCCCTTCTCCCCAGATTGCTCAGTTTGGCCGGGCGACCAGCTATAGGAAGAGTCTTCGTGGTTCCAAACTTCTTCCATTTAAGAATGATGGAGGCCACTGTGATCTTGGGAACCTTCAATGCTGCAGAAATGTTTTGGTGTCCTTCCCCAGATCTGTACCTCGACACAATCCTGCCTCGGAGCTCTACGGACAATTCCTCGGACATCATGACTTGATTTTTGCTCTGACATGCACTGTCAACTGTGGGACCTTACAGGTGTGTGCCTTTCCAAATATATGTCCAATCAATTGAATTTACCACAGGTGGACTCCAATCAAGTTGTAGTATGTAAATAAGATATTTTTGTTTTCTATTTTTAATAAATTTGCTGCGTCATTATGAGCTATTGTGTATAGATTGGGGTATTGTGTGTAGATTGGGGTATTGTGATGTCATTATGGGGTATTGTGATGTCATTATGGGGTATTGTGATGTCGTTATGGGGTTTTGTGTATAGATTGAAGAGGGAAAATGTTTTAATTAATCCATTTTAGAATAAGGCTGTAACATAACAAAATATGGTACATGTCAAAGGGGTCTGAATACTTGTCCGAATGCCTCGTATATTCCTCTCCTATGTACTGGATGTGTCAATAAGATAACAAGATGGAAAGGAAGGGGAATAGAGAGATGGAGGTGTGGAGGTGTGGTGTGATTCATGGATGTGTCAATAAGCTAACAAGATGGAAAGGAAGGGGAATAGAGAGATGGAGGTGTGGAGGTGTGGTGTGATTCATGGATGTGTCAATAAGATAACAAGGAGGGAAGGAGTGGAATAGAGAGATGGAGGTGTGGTGTGATTCATGGATGTGTCAATAAGATAACAAGGAGGGAAGGAGTGGAATAGAGAGATGGAGGTGTGGAAGTGTGGTGTGATTCATGGATGTGTCAATAAGATGGAAAGGAAGGGCAATAGAGAGATGGAGGTGTGGAGGTGTGGTGTGATTCATGGATGTGTCAATAAGATCACAAGATGGGAAGGAGGGGAATAGAGAGATGGAGGTGTGGAGGTGTGGTGTGATTCATGGATGTGTCAATAAGATAACAAGATGGAAAGGAAGGGGAATAGAGAGATGGAGGTGTGGTGTGATTCACGGATGTGTCAATAAGATAACAAGATGGAAAGGAAGGGGAATAGAGAGATGGAGGTGTGGTGTGATTCACGGTCTGCTCATAAAACACTGGACGAATCTGTCAAAGAGCACCGAGTGGAATAATTGTTTGGGGAAATCTCGAAGGAGCCCCTCACACAACTCGTTGGAAGTGTTCAGAGGCTTTTGAATGCGAGTGCTGACATTGGAAGAACTCAAGGGCGTGGAAGGGAGGGAGGAAGGGAGGGAGGAAGGGAGGGAGGAAGGGAGTAAATGGGGGGGATGAATGAAGAAAGATGGAGCCGAGGGAGGAAGGGAGTAAAGGTGGGGGGTGGGGGGGGGTGAATTAAGAAAGATGGAGCCGCAGTGCATTCTCTTCAGACGTTATAAGGGAGGGAGGAAGGGAGTAAAGGTGGGGGGTGAATGATGAAAGATGGAGCCGCAGTGCATTCTCTTCAGACGTTATAAGCAGCGAAAAGCTGCTTTCAAGACTGAACGTTTGAGGGAATAAACGGACGGTGAGTCTTTTAACGTGTCAAGAACACCGGATTTTGCCAACTTCAGGAGATCGTTGTAAACCGAGACACTGGAAACTGCTAGAATATCAGCTAGATAAACCTAGCTGTTTCTTTGAGTAAGAACTAGTCGTGAGAGAAAGAGATAGAAAGAGAGAGGACAAGACGAGAGAGAGAGAGAGAGAGAGATGACGAGAGAGAGAGAGAGAGAGAGAGAGGACAAGATGAGAGAGAGAGGACAACACAAGAGAAAGAGAGAGAGGACAAGACGAGAGAGAGAAAAAGAGAGAGGACAAGACGAGAGAGAGAGAGGGAGAGAGGGGGGAGGGAGAGAGAGAGAGAGAGAGAGGACAAGATGAGAGAGAGAGAGGACAACACAAGAGAAAGAGAGAGAGGACAAGACGAGAGAGAGAAAAAGAGAGAGGACAAGACGAGAGAGAGAGAGGGAGAGAGGGAGGGAGGGAGAGAGGGAGAGAGGGGGGAGGGAGAGAGGGAGAGAGGGGGGAGGGAGAGAGGGAGAGAGGGGGGGAGAGAGAGAGGGAGAGAGGGGGGGAGGGAGAGAGGGAGAGAGGGGGGGGAGAGAGGGAGAGAGGGGGGGGGGCATTTTCCCAATAGAGGAACATTGAAAAGAATAAAAGGACTTGGTTGGTTCAGTCTATTGCACATTAACTACCTTGAATTCATTATGAAGTAGCTTTGATTCTAGCAGCCCCCCCCCCCCCACTCCCCCCATCTCCCATCAACAGCATGCGCTGCATTATGTGTGATGCTGATTGGCTTGTTATGTTGTGGAACCAGGTGCATGCTGGGTAGAACGGCAGGGAGGCTGATTAGGACCTGGATTGGCCTTAAGCCTCTGGTTAGACCTACTGTGTGTGTGTGTGTGTGTGTGTGTGTGTGTGTGTGTGTGTGTGTGTGTGTGTGTGTATGCGTGTGCGTGTGTGTGTGTGTGTGTGTGTGTGTGTGTGTGTGTGTGTGTGTGTGTGTGTGTGTGTGTGTATGCGTGTGTGTGTGTGTGTGTGTGTGTGTGTGTGTGTGTGTGTGTGTGTGTGTGTGTGTGTGTATGCGTGTGTGTGCGTGTGTGACGGTT
Source organism: Oncorhynchus mykiss (assembly GCF_057628025.1). Lineage (NCBI taxonomy): Eukaryota > Metazoa > Chordata > Actinopteri > Salmoniformes > Salmonidae > Oncorhynchus > Oncorhynchus mykiss. The sequence continues at coordinate 81,332,195 of NC_143036.1, read as the reverse complement.
ATTAGACTTACCCGACGCCCCCCTCGGTTGCTCGGAGTTAAATTGGGTCCATTGTGGAAACCGGGGGTTCAATAAAGTCTGAATGCAACAACAAGAGAATCCACTGCCGTTCTGCTGTCCGTTTATGTTCTGTTGGGAAAATCAACACCTCTCCTGTTGGGAGAAAATCAGCTTTCAGAGGCGCCTGGGAGAAAATATATTGGACGTTCAACGATAAAAGTTTCCATGTGTTCAGAGCAGTGGACTTCAGGAAATGGGGAACCCAATGAAAAGAGTGTTCTCAAGACAGCCGAGAGAAGAAGAAAAAAAAAAGAGAACAAAGAGGAGAGAAACGCGACAGAGATGTTTTAGGACAGAGCAAACTGGGAACGATTAAACACAATTCCAGCTCGTGTGATTACATCTATTGGGAATATGACAACAAAAATAAAAAATAAAGTTTTCTTTATGAATCAAGGCGGTGACAGAATTGTGACAGACAGAGAGTCTTTGAAGTGTTCAGCGGAATTCAACGAGGAAGTAACAGAACGACCAGGAACTAGTAGATAAAACATCTCTTTCTCTTTCTCTTTCTCAACCCCCTCCTTTCTTTCTCTCTCTCTCTATCTCTCTCTCCCTCTCTCTCTCACCCCCCTCTCTCTCTCTCTCTCTCTCCCTCTCTCTTTTCTTCTCTCCATCCTTTTCTGGCCTGGTTAATAGGGCAGCACCGCAGATCAAAATAACATTATCTCTGATTAATCAATCAATGGCCTGGTGGCCTCCTCTCGTCCTTTAGATTGATCTCTCTGGCTGTGTGATACAGGGGGGGATATCTGTGTGATACAGGGGGATATCTGTGGGATACAGGGGGATATCTGTGTGATACAGGGGGATATCTGTGTGATACAGGGGAAATCTGTGGGATACAGGGGGATATCTGTGTGATACAGGGGGATATCTGTGTGATACAGTGTGATATCTGTGTGATACAGGGGATATCTGTGTGATACAGGGGGATATCTGTGTGATACAGGGGAAATCTGTGGGATACAGGGGGATATCTGTGTGATGCAGGGGGATATCTGTGTGATGCAGGGGGATATCTGTGTGATACAGTGTGATATCTGTGTGATACAGGGGATATCTGTGTGATACAGGGGGATATCTGTGTGATGCAGGGGGATATCTGTGTGATACAGGGGGATATCTGTGTGATACAGGGGGATATCTGTGTGATACAGGGGGATATCTGTGTGATACAGGGGGATATCTGTGTGATATCGATATCTGTGTGATACAGGGGGATATCTGTGTTTTGCAGGGAGATATCTGTGTGATACAGGGGGATATCTGTGTGATACAGGGAGATATCTGTGTGATACAGGGAGATATCTGTGTGATACAGGGAGATATCTGTGTGATACAGGGGATATCTGTGTGATACAGGGGGATATCTGTGTGATGCAGGGGGATATCTGTGTGATACAGGGGGATATCTGTGTGATACAGGGGGATATCTGTGTGATACAGGGGGATATCTGTGTGATACAGGGGGATATCTGTGTGATATCGATATCTGTGTGATACAGGGGGATATCTGTGTTTTGCAGGGAGATATCTGTGTGATACAGGGGGATATCTGTGTGATACAGGGAGATATCTGTGTGATACAGGGAGATATCTGTGTGATACAGGGGGATATCTGTGTGATACAGGGAGATATCTGTGTGATACAGGGGGATATCTGTGTGATACAGGGGGATATCTGTGTGATACAGGGGGATATCTGTGTGATATCGATATCTGTGTGATACAGGGGGATATCTGTGTTTTGCAGGGAGATATCTGTGTGATACAGGGGGATATCTGTGTGATACAGGGAGATATCTGTGTGATACAGGGGGATATCTGTGTGATACAGGGAGATATCTGTGTGATACAGGGAGATATCTGTGTGATACAGGGAGATATCTGTGTGATACAGGGGGATATCTGTGTGATACAGGGGGATATCTGTGTGATATCGATATCTGTGTGATACAGGGGGATATCTGTGTGATACAGGGAGATATCTGTGTGGAGGTCAGTAGAAGAGCACTAGAGGCTTCGCAGCATGTGAAATGTTTTCCTGATTTGTCACACGGCTCTGCGCTGCTCAGGCTAATAAAAAGCAGGACAAATACACCGGCCTCATTGATTTCTTTCTTTCATTTCTTTCTCATTGATTTCTTTCTCCCCTCTTTATTTAAAACATTATTCCGTTCAAAGCTTATTCATTTACAAATAGAGTTCAAACATTTTCACAGTTCACCACCGGTGTTGTTGATGAGTGAAATGTGTTAGTTCGGTTCCCCAGGCAGCCTTATTAACATGGAATACAGTAAGCTACATTTACATGATGGAATACAGTAAGAACATTTACATGACGGAATACAGTAAGCTACATGTACCAGATGGAATACAGTAAGCTACATGTACCAGATGGAATACAGTAAGCTACATGTACCAGATGGAATACAGTACGCTACATGTACATGATGGAATACAGTAAGCTACATTTACATGATGGAATACAGTAAGCTACATTTACATGATGAAATACAGTAAACTACATGTACATGATGGAATACAGTAAGCTACATTTACATGATGGAATACAGTAAGCTACATGTACATGATGGAATACAGTAAGCTACATGTACATGATGGAATACAGTAAGCTACATTTACATGATGGAATACAGTAAGCTACATTTACATGATGGAATACAGTAAGCTACATTTACATGATGAAATACAGTAAGCTACATGTACCAGATGGAATACAGTAAGCTACATGTACCAGATGGAATACAGTAAGCTACATTTACATGATGAAATACAGTAAACTACATGTACATGATGGAATACAGTAAGCTACATTTACATGATGGAATACAGTAAGCTACATTTACATGATGGAATACAGTAAGCTACATTTACATGATGGAATACAGTAAGCTACATTTACATGATGAAATACAGTAAGCTACATTTACATGATGGAATACAGTAAGCTACATGTACATGATGGAATACAGTAAACTACATGTACATGATGGAATACAGTAAACTACATGTACATGATGGAATACAGTACGCTACATGTACCAGATGGAATACAGTAAGCTACATTTACATGATGAAATACAGTAAACTACATGTACATGATGGAATACAGTAAGCTACATTTACATGATGGAATACAGTAAGCTACATTTACATGATGAAATACAGTAAGCTACATTTACATGATGGAATACAGTAAGCTACATGTACATGATGGAATACAGTAAACTACATGTACATGATGGAATACAGTAAACTACATGTACATGATGGAATACAGTACGCTACATGTACATGATGGAATACAGTAAACTACATTTACATGATGAAATACAGTAAGCTACATTTACATGATGGAATATAGTAAGCTACATGTACATGATGGAATTCTACAATGTAGAAAATAGTAAAAATAAAGAAAAACCCTTGAATGAGTCGGTGTTGTAAAACTCGGTGGTGTGGATACATTGTAACAACTCTTTTGACTGGATACATTGTGACGACTCTTTTGACTGGATACATTGTAACGACTCTTTTGACTGGATACATTGTAACGACTCTTTTGACTGGATACATTATAACGACTCTTTTGACTGGATACATTGTGACGACTCTTTTGACTGGATACATTGTAACGACTCTTTTGACTGGATACATTGTAACGACTCTTTTGACTGGATACATTGTAACGACTCTTTTGACTGGATACATTGTAACGACTCTTTTGACTGGATACATTATAACGACTCTTTTGACTGGATACATTGTGACGACTCTTTTGACTGGATACATTGTAACGACTCTTTTGACTGGATACATTGTAACGACTCTTTTGACTGGATACATTGTAACGACTCTTTTGACTGGATACATTGTAACGACTCTTTTGACTGGATACATTGTAACGACTCTTTTGACTGGATACATTGTATCGACTCTTTTGACTGGATACATTGTATCAACTCTTTTGACTGGATACATTGTGACGACTCTTTTGACTGGATACATTGTAACGACTCTTTTGACTGGATACATTGTAACGACTCTTTTGACTGGATACATTGTAACGACTCTTTTGACTGGATACATTGTGACGACTCTTTTGACTGGATACATTGTAACGACTCTTTTGACTGGATACATTGTAACGACTCTTTTGACTGGATACATTGTGACGACTCTTTTGACTGGATACATTGTGACGACTCTTTTGACTGGATACATTGTAACGACTCTTTTGACTGGATACATTGTATCGACTCTTTTGACTGGATACATTGTAACGACTCTTTTGACTGGATACATTGTAACAACTCTTTTGACTGGATACATTGTGACGACTCTTTTGACTGGATACATTGTGACGACTCTTTTGACTGGATACATTGTGACGACTCTTTTGACTGGATACATTGTGACGACTCTTTTGACTGGATACATTGTGACGACTCTTTTGACTGGATACATTGTAACAACTCTTTTGACTGGATACATTGTGACGACTCTTTTGACTGGATACATTGTGACGACTCTTTTGACTGGATACATTGTGACGACTCTTTTGACTGGATACATTGTGACGACTCTTTTGACTGGATACATTGTAACGACTCTTTTGACTGGATACATTGTAACGACTCTTTTGACTGGATACATTGTATCGACTCTTTTGACTGGATACATTGTAACAACTCTTTTGACTGGATACATTGTAACAACTCTTTTGACTGGATACATTGTAACGACTCTTTTGACTGGATACATTGTAACGACTCTTTTGACTGGATACATTGTAATGACTCTTTTGACTGGATACATTGTAACGACTCTTTTGACTGGATACATTGTGACGACTCTTTTGACTGGATACATTGTGACGACTCTTTTGACTGGATACATTGTAACGACTCTTTTGACTGGATACATTGTAACGACTCTTTTGACTGGATACATTGTAACGACTCTTTTGACTGGATACATTGTAACGACTCTTTTGACTGGATACATTGTAACGACTCTTTTGACTGGATACATTGTAACGACTCTTTTGACTGGATACATTGTAACAACTCTTTTGACTGGATACATTGTAACGACTCTTTTGACTGGATACATTGTATCGACTCTTTTGACTGGATACATTGTAACGACTCTTTTGACTGGATACATTGTAACGACTCTTTTGACTGGATACATTGTAACAACTCTTTTGACTGGATACATTGTAACGACTCTTTTGACTGGATACATTGTAACGACTCTTTTGACTGGATACATTGTATCGACTCTTTTGACTGGATACATTGTAACGACTCTTTTGACTGGATACATTGTAACGACTCTTTTGACTGGATACATTGTAACAACTCTTTTGACTGGATACATTGTGACGACTCTTTTGACTGGATACATTGTGACGACTCTTTTGACTGGATACATTGTGACGACTCTTTTGACTGGATACATTGTGACGACTCTTTTGACTGGATACATTGTGACGACTCTTTTGACTGGATACATTGTAACGACTCTTTTGACTGGATACATTGTAACAACTCTTTTGACTGGATACATTGTGACGACTCTTTTGACTGGATACATTGTAACGACTCTTTTGACTGGATACATTGTAACGACTCTTTTGACTGGATACATTGTAACGACTCTTTTGACTGGATACATTGTAACGACTCTTTTGACTGGATACATTGTAACGACTCTTTTGACTGGATACATTGTAACGACTCTTTTGACTGGATACATTGTGACGACTCTTTTGACTGGATACATTGTAACGACTCTTTTGACTGGATACATTGTAACGACTCTTTTGACTGGATACATTGTAACGACTCTCGTGGGTGGAAGAAGGGGACCAAGGGGCAGCGTGGCAGGCGTTCATGATTTTTAATAAAACTGAACACCGCAACAACATAACAAAGCAGAAAAGAAAAAACACAGTTCTGTCAGGCAAACAAAACAGCTAAACAGAAAATAACTCCCCACACAAAACCCAAACGGAAAATCACAACTTCTATATGATCCCCAAATCAGAGACAACGATAGACAGCTGCCTCTGATTGGGAACCACACATGGCACAAAAAAAACAACAACAAAGAAATAGAAAACATAGAAACAGAAAACCTAGAATGCCCACCTTAATCACACCCTGAACCTAACCAAAAATAGATAATTAAAAGGCTCTCTAAGGTCAGGGCGTGACATATATTGTCAAATACACTAGATAGGTCGCAGTGAAACGTGTTGTTTTACAGGGTCAGACTTAGCACCACAGCACCCCTAGAGCAAATGAGCGTTAACTGCCTTGCTCAAGGGCACATTGGCATCATGTTTACCTTGTCGGCGAAGGGTATTCAAATCAGAGACCTTTCAGTTAACCAGCCCAATGCTCTACCCGCTAGGCTACCTTGCATTTCCCTGTCATCCATCTGGATCTTCCTGTGTATCTTTGACTCTTTAGAAGATGGAAGGCAAAAGGGGGTGGTAACCGTAACAACAGAGAACACTATTGAAGTGCACCATGATTTCTGTTCAAAGGAAAAACTCTGCGTCTCTTCTCGCCCCTCTTGCTGGCAATCCTATTGTTTTTTTGTTTTTTGATGTGACCTCCTTTCTCCTTACTTCTCCCTAACGTTAAATGCAAATGAGTTTAATTGCACACGACGAAGGAAAAGTAAACTTTCTTTCCATAGTTGTGTGTCTGGTTCCCTGTGGGGGGGTTTCCAGAGAGCTGCAGAAACTCTGCTCCAATTCTGTCATTGTCAAAGTTTTGACATAAACTGGCTCTTCAGTCGCCCTTTGTTGAGTGATGTAACGAGCGTACCAGGGTCCCAATTCCTTCCCCCGTTAATTTTTTAAAGGAGAAAAATGGAAGACGTCTATTCCTTAAAGGACTGCGTTGGGGATGCTTACACACTGACTATTGTAATGTTTCTGCTGTGATGTCTCTCGTTGGGTTTCTTTTATGCCTCCTTATCCGCGGGGGGGGCCGCTACCTTTGGCACTGTACCGTCAAAAACCAATGGCAGCTCTGAAATCATTTCAATAGCCTCTTAAGACGAGCCAAGAGAATTCAGATTCTTCACAGAAGTATTGTAGTATTGTAGTATGGCTGCTACTGGGGTGAGCTTCTACTGCTACTACTGCTAATACTACAGCTGCTACTGCTACTACTACTACAGCTGCTTCTGTTACTGCTGCTAATACTACAGCTGCTACTG
>NC_143036.1:81307366-81319866 GCF_057628025.1 Oncorhynchus mykiss | reverse complement strand
AGTTCTACTATAACAGCACCACTGAGTCCATACCAGAGGCTGTAAGCAGTAGAGTTCTACTATAACAGCACCACTGAGTCTATACCAGAGGCTGGAAGCAGCAGAGTTCTACTATAACAGCACCACTGAGTCCATACCAGAGTCTGGAAGCAGCAGAGTTCTACTATAACAGCACCACTGAGTCTATACCAGAGGCTGGAAGCAGCAGAGTTCTACTATAACAGCACCACTGAGTCTATACCAGAGGCTGGAAGCAGTAGAGTTCTACTGTAACAGCACCACTGAGTCCATACCAGAGGCTGGAAGCAGTAGAGTTCTACTATAACAGCACCACTGAGTCCATACCAGAGGCTGGAAGCAGTAGAGTTCTACTATAACAGCACCACTGAGTCCATACCAGAGGCTGTAAGCAGTAGAGTTCTACTATAACAGCACCACTGAGTCTATACCAGAGGCTGGAAGCAGTAGAGTTCTACTATAACAGCACCACTGAGTCCATACCAGAGGCTGGAAGCAGCAGAGTATTACTATAACAGCACCACTGAGTCTATACCAGAGGCTGGAAGCAGTAGAGTTCTACTGTAACAGCACCACTGAGTCCATACCAGAGGCTGGAAGCAGTAGAGTTCTACTATAACAGCACCACTGAGTCCATACCAGAGGCTGGAAGCAGTAGAGTTCTACTATAACAGCACCACTGAGTCTATACCAGAGTCTGGAAGCAGTAGAGTTCTACTATAACAGCACCACTGAGTCCATACCAGAGTCTGGAAGCAGTAGAGTTCTACTATAACAGCACCACTGAGTCCATACCAGAGGCTGGAAGCAGTAGAGTATTACTATAACAGCACCACTGAGTCTATACCAGAGGCTGGAAGCAGCAGAGTTCTACTATAACAGCACCACTGAGTCCATACCGGAGGCTGGAAGCAGTAGAGTATTACTATAACAGCACCACTGAGTCCATACCAGAGGCTGGAAGCAGTAGAGTTCTACTGTAACAGCACCACTGAGTCTATACCAGAGTCTGGAAGCAGTAGATTTCTACTATAACAGCACCACTGAGTCTATACCAGAGGCTGGAAGCAGCAGAGTTCTACTATAACAGCACCACTGAGTCTATACCAGAGGCTGGAAGCAGTAGAGTTCTTCTGTAACAGCACCACTGAGTCCATACCAGAGGCTGTAAGCAGTAGAGTTCTACTATAACAGCACCACTGAGTCTATACCAGAGGCTGGAAGCAGTAGAGTTCTACTATAACAGCACCACTGATTCCATACCAGAGGCTGGAAGCAGCAGAGTATTACTATAACAGCACCACTGAGTCCATACCAGAGGCTGGAAGCAGTAGAGTTCTACTGTAACAGCACCACTGAGTCCATACCAGAGGCTGGAAGCAGTAGAGTTCTACTATAACAGCACCACTGAGTCCATACCAGAGGCTGGAAGCAGTAGAGTTCTACTATAACAGCACCACTGAGTCTATACCAGAGGCTGGAAGCAGTATAGTTCTACTATAACAGCACCACTGAGTCCATACCAGAGGCTGGAAGCAGTAGAGTTCTACTATAACAGCACCACTGAGTCCATACCAGAGGCTGGAAGCAGTAGAGTTCTACTATAACAGCACCACTGAGTCTATACCAGAGGCTGGAAGCAGTGTAGTTCTACTATAACAGCACCACTGAGTCCATACCAGAGGCTGGAATCAGTAGAGTTCTACTATAACAGCACCACTGAGTCCATACCAGAGTCTGGAAGCAGCAGAGTTCTACTATAACAGCACCACTGAGTCCATACCAGAGGCTGGAAGCAGCAGAGTTCTACTATAACAGCTTGTATTAAACACATCCACAAGAACGACATGTCCAGTCTTCTGATCGTAACACCTTGTTTGGGGGGCTGCATGTCAATGGACTAAAGCATGATGAACCACAGAGTCTGGTCAAGTCAATCCGTCTTCACACGGAGCGGGTCTATTGTTTATACATGTTCTGTCACCGTATTCAGTCCATGAGGTTGAAGGGTTTGAACACCCATTCAAAAGGTAAGAGGCTTTCAGAACAAATCAGAACGACTTCCAGAGATCTCTGTCTCTGTCTCTCTCTCTCTCTCTGTCTCTGTCTCTCTCTCTCTCTCTCTCTCTCTCTCTCTCTGTCTCTCACTCTTTCTCGCTCTCTCCCTCCATCCCTCTATCTCTCACTCACTCTCCCTCTCTCTCTCTCTCTCTCCCTCCATCCCTCCAACTCCCTCTCTCTCACTCTCTCCATCCCTCTCCCTCCATCTCTCTAACTCCCTCTAACTCCCTCTCTCTCACTCTCCCTCCCTCTCTCACACTCTCTCTCCCTCTCTTTTCACTGTCCCTCTCCACCCCCCTACTCTCCCTTTCCCCTTCTCTCTCTTCCTGCTCCCCCCCCCCCTCTCTCCCCTCTCCAGTTCCTCCGCTGTGTCTATAGAGACAGGTGAGTTCTGAGGTCTGTTTTGATCTCTCTAACATGTATTCACTCTCTTCTCCTCTAGTCACCGGGGATCTCCACACCAAGGTCATCGCTCAAAGACAAGGTGCACCCTGGGAACAGAGCTCTGCCTCGCTCCTCGCCTCCTCTCGTCTTTCACCTGCCTCTCCTTTTGTGGAGGGATCAGAAAGCAGGAGCTGACACTAGTGAAGTCCCCAGGTAGCAGACATCACTATCTATTTCAGTCTGGCAGGACACCAAAGAAGACTGGAATTAGATTATTAATATCATTGGAGGGTGTGAGAGCCAATAAGGACCAATTATTATCTCTCTGTGTCCAACACCTTGGATATCTTTGAATTGGGCTCCAGTTGTTGCAAAATTTCCAAGAACTTCCAATAAATTCCATGGTTTTCCAGAAATCCTGGTTGAAGGATTCTAGATTTCCTCCTTATTCCAGGAATCCTCCAACCAGGGAATTTATTGGAAGTTGCAACCCTAGCTCCAGCATGCCGTTCATATCTGGAGAGAGAGAGAGACAGAGAGAGAAGGGGAGAGATAGGGGGAGAGAGAGAGAAAGAGAGACAGAGACAGAAAGAGAGAGAGAGAAAGAGAGAGAGAGAAGGGGAGAGAGAGAGAAAGAGAGAGAGAGAAGGGGAGAGAGAGACAAAGAGAGAGAGAAGGGGGAGAGATAGAGAGAGACAAAGAGAGAGAGGGGGGAGGGAGAGAGAGAGAGAGAAGGGGAGAGAGAGAGACAGACAGAAAGAGAGAGAGGGGGGAGAGAGAGAGAGAGAGAAGGGGAGAGAGAGAGACAGACAGAAAGAGAGAGAGGGGGGAGAGAGAGAGAGAGAGAAGGGGAGAGAGAGAGAGAGAGAGACAGAAAGAGAGAGAGGATAAAGAGTGTGAGAGAGAGAAAAGGGGAGAGAGAGAGAGAGAGAGACAGAAAGAGAGAGAGGGGGGAGAGAGAGAGAGAGAAGGGGAGAGAGAGAGAGAGAGAGACAGAAAGAGAGAGAGGATAAAGAGTGTGAGAGAGAGAGAGAGAAGGGGAGAGAGAGAGAGAGAGACAGAAAGAGAGAGAGGATAAAGAGTGTGAGAGAGAGAGAGAGAAGGGGAGAGAGAGAGAGAGAGACAGAAAGAGAGAGAGAGAAGGGGGAGAGAGAGAGAAAAGGGGAGAGAGAGACCACTGCTCAGGTGATTGTAGAGTAATGGTGGGTTCCATTTGGCTTCCTGTCTGTCTGTGATGAAACGATGTCTGGATATTGGTCAGGCCTATAGATCTCATAAATTGTAGTCTTTTCCTGCAGTCAAATAACCTATGGGTGGAATGGTATTAATATCTTTCATAATTAATAGACTTTTCTTTTTTAACGCCGAAAATCCAGTCAAACGGCTGTGTTACATTTCAGTCTTCTTTGATGTACCGAACCAGTCAAAAGTTTGGACACACCTACTCATTACAGGATTTTACTTTATTATTTTCGTAGAATAATAGAGAAGACATATCAAAACTATGAAATAACACATATGGAATCATGTAGTAACCAAAAAATAGTGTTAAACAAATCAAAATATATTTTAGATTATTTATTAAGTAGCCACCCTTTGCCGTAATGACAGCTTTGCACACTCTTGGTATTCTCTCAACCAGCTTCAACTGGAATGCTTTTCCAACAGTCTTGAAGGAGTTCCCACATATGCTGAGCACACGTTGGCTACTTTTCCTTCACTTTGCGGTCCAAATCATCCCAAGCCAACTCAATTGGGTTGAGGTCAGGTGATTGTGGAGGCAAGGTCATTTGATGCAGCACCATCACTCCCCTTTTTGGTCAAATAGCCCTTAAAACAGCCTGGAGGTGTGTTGGGTCATTGTCCTGTTGAAAAACAATTGATAGTCCCACTAAGCGCAATCCAGATGGGATGGAGTATCGCTGCAGAATGCTGTGGTAGCCATGCTGGTTAAGTGTGCCTTGAATTCGAAATAACTCACTGACAGTGTCACCGGCAAAGCACCCCCACACCATCACACCTCCTCCCCCATGCTTCACGGTGGAAACCACACGTGCAGAGATCCTCCGTCCATCTACTCTGCGTCTCACAAAGAGACACAGTGGTTGGAAACAAAAATCTCACATTTGGACTCATTAGACAAAGGAGAGATTTCCAACGGTCTGATTGGCTCGTGATTGCCCCGGCAACTTTCTTCTTCTTATTGTTTATTTATTGTATTTTTTATTATTGTATTGGTTAGAGTGGAGGGGCGGCAGGGTAGCCTAGTGGTTAGAGTGGAGGGGCGGCAGGGTAGCCTAGTGGTTAGAGTGGAGGGGCGGCAGGGTAGCCTAGTGGTTAGAGTGGAGGGGCGGCAGGGTAGCCTAGTGGTTAGAGTGTAGAGGCGGTAGGGTAGCCTAGTGGTTAGAGTGGAGGGGCGGCAGCGTAGCCTAGTGGTTAGAGTGGAGGGGCGGCAGGGTAGCCTAGTGGTTAGAGTGGAGGGGCGGCAGGGTAGCCTAGTGGTTAGAGTGGAGGGGCGGCAGGGTAGCCTAGTGGTTAGAATGTAGAGGCGGTAGGGTAGCCTAGTGGTTAGAGTGGAGGGGCGGCAGGGTAGCCTAGTGGTTAGAGTGTAGAGGCGGTAGGGTAGCCTAGTGGTTAGAGTGGAGGGGCGGCAGGGTAGCCTAGTGGTTAGAGTGTAGAGGCGGTAGGGTAGCCTAGTGGTTAGAGTGGAGGGGCGGCAGGGTAGCCTAGTGGTTAGAGTGTAGAGGCGGTAGGGTAGCCTAGTGGTTAGAGTGGAGGGGCGGCAGGGTAGCCTAGTGGTTAGAGTGGAGGGGCGGCAGGGTAGCCTAGTGGTTAGAGTGGAGGGGCAGCAGGGTAGCCTAGTGGTTAGAGTGGAGGGGCGGCAGGGTAGCCTAGTGGTTAGAGTGGAGGGGCGGCAGCGTAGCCTAGTAGTTAGAGTGGAGGGGCGGCAGGGTAGCCTAGTGGTTAGAGTGGAGGGGCGGCAGCGTAGCCTAGTGGTTAGAGTGGAGGGGCGGCAGGGTAGCCTAGTGGTTAGAGTGGAGGGGCGGCAGGGTAGCCTAGTGGTTAGAGTGGAGGGGCGGCAGGGTAGCCTAGTGGTTAGAGTGGAGGGGCGGCAGGGTAGCCTAGTGGTTAGAGTGGAGGGGCGGCAGGGTAGCCTAGTGGCTAGAGTGGAGGGGCGGCAGGGTAGCCTAGTGGTTAGAGTGGAGGGGTGGCAGGGTAGCCTAGTGGTTAGAGTGGAGGGACGGCAGGGTATTCTAGTGGTTAGAGTGGAGGGGCGGCAGGGTAGCCTAGTGGTTAGAGTGGAGGGGCGGCATGGTAGCCTAGTGGTTAGAGTGGAGGGGCGGCAGGGTAGCCTAGTGGTTAGAGTGGAGGGGCGGCAGCGTAGCCTAGTGGTTAGAGTGGAGGGGCGGCAGCGTAGCCTAGTGGTTAGAGTGGAGGGGCGGCAGGGTAGCCTAGTGGTTAGAGTGGAGGGGCGGCAGGGTAGCCTAGTGGTTAGAGTGGAGGGGCGGCAGGGTAGCCTAGTGGTTAGAGTGGAGGGGCGGCAGGGTAGCCTAGTGGTTAGAGTGGAGGGGCGGCAGGGTAGCCTAGTGGTTAGAGTGGAGGGGCGGCAGGGTAGCCTAGTGGTTAGAGTGGAGGGGCGGCAGGGTAGCCTAGTGGTTAGAGTGGAGGGGCGGAAGGGTAGCTAGTGGTTAGAGTGGAGGGGCGGCAGGGTAGCTAGTGGTTAGAGTGGAGGGGCGGCAGCGTAGCCTAGTGGTTAGAGTGGAGGGCCGGCAGGGTAGCCTAGTGGTTAGAGTGGAGGGGCGGCAGCGTAGCCTAGTGGTTAGAGTGGAGGGGCGGCAGGGTAGCCTAGTGGTTAGAGTGGAGGGGCGGCAGGGTAGCCTAGTGGTTAGAGTGGAGGGGCGGCAGGGTAGCCTAGTGGTTAGAGTGGAGGGGCGGCAGGGTAGCTAGTGGTTAGAGTGGAGGGGCGGCAGGGTAGCCTAGTGGTTAGAGTGGAGGGGCGGCAGGGTAGCCTAGTGGTTAGAGTGGAGGGGCGGCAGGGTAGCCTAGTGGTTAGAGTGTAGAGGCGGTAGGGTAGCCTAGTGGTTAGAGTGGAGGGGCGGCAGCGTAGCCTAGTGGTTAGAGTGGAGGGGCGGCAGGGTAGCCTAGTGGTTAGAGTGGAGGGGCGGCAGGGTAGCCTAGTGGTTAGAGTGGAGGGGCGGCAGGGTAGCCTAGTGGTTAGAATGTAGAGGCGGTAGGGTAGCCTAGTGGTTAGAGTGGAGGGGCGGCAGGGTAGCCTAGTGGTTAGAGTGTAGAGGCGGTAGGGTAGCCTAGTGGTTAGAGTGGAGGGGCGGCAGGGTAGCCTAGTGGTTAGAGTGTAGAGGCGGTAGGGTAGCCTAGTGGTTAGAGTGGAGGGGCGGCAGGGTAGCCTAGTGGTTAGAGTGTAGAGGCGGTAGGGTAGCCTAGTGGTTAGAGTGGAGGGGCGGCAGGGTAGCCTAGTGGTTAGAGTGGAGGGGCGGCAGGGTAGCCTAGTGGTTAGAGTGGAGGGGCAGCAGGGTAGCCTAGTGGTTAGAGTGGAGGGGCGGCAGGGTAGCCTAGTGGTTAGAGTGGAGGGGCGGCAGCGTAGCCTAGTAGTTAGAGTGGAGGGGCGGCAGGGTAGCCTAGTGGTTAGAGTGGAGGGGCGGCAGCGTAGCCTAGTGGTTAGAGTGGAGGGGCGGCAGGGTAGCCTAGTGGTTAGAGTGGAGGGGCGGCAGGGTAGCCTAGTGGTTAGAGTGGAGGGGCGGCAGGGTAGCCTAGTGGTTAGAGTGGAGGGGCGGCAGGGTAGCCTAGTGGTTAGAGTGGAGGGGCGGCAGGGTAGCCTAGTGGCTAGAGTGGAGGGGCGGCAGGGTAGCCTAGTGGTTAGAGTGGAGGGGTGGCAGGGTAGCCTAGTGGTTAGAGTGGAGGGACGGCAGGGTATTCTAGTGGTTAGAGTGGAGGGGCGGCAGGGTAGCCTAGTGGTTAGAGTGGAGGGGCGGCATGGTAGCCTAGTGGTTAGAGTGGAGGGGCGGCAGGGTAGCCTAGTGGTTAGAGTGGAGGGGCGGCAGCGTAGCCTAGTGGTTAGAGTGGAGGGGCGGCAGCGTAGCCTAGTGGTTAGAGTGGAGGGGCGGCAGGGTAGCCTAGTGGTTAGAGTGGAGGGGCGGCAGGGTAGCCTAGTGGTTAGAGTGGAGGGGCGGCAGGGTAGCCTAGTGGTTAGAGTGGAGGGGCGGCAGGGTAGCCTAGTGGTTAGAGTGGAGGGGCGGCAGGGTAGCCTAGTGGTTAGAGTGGAGGGGCGGCAGGGTAGCCTAGTGGTTAGAGTGGAGGGGCGGCAGGGTAGCCTAGTGGTTAGAGTGGAGGGGCGGAAGGGTAGCTAGTGGTTAGAGTGGAGGGGCGGCAGGGTAGCTAGTGGTTAGAGTGGAGGGGCGGCAGCGTAGCCTAGTGGTTAGAGTGGAGGGCCGGCAGGGTAGCCTAGTGGTTAGAGTGGAGGGGCGGCAGCGTAGCCTAGTGGTTAGAGTGGAGGGGCGGCAGGGTAGCCTAGTGGTTAGAGTGGAGGGGCGGCAGGGTAGCCTAGTGGTTAGAGTGGAGGGGCGGCAGGGTAGCCTAGTGGTTAGAGTGGAGGGGCGGCAGGGTAGCTAGTGGTTAGAGTGGAGGGGCGGCAGGGTAGCCTAGTGGTTAGAGTGGAGGGGCGGCAGGGTAGCCTAGTGGTTAGAGTGTTGGACTAGTAACCGGAAGGTTGCAATCCATATCCCCGAGCTGACAAGGTACAAATCTGTCGTTCTGTCCCTGAACAGGCAGTTAACCCCACTGTTCCTAGGCCATCATTGAAAATAAGAATGTGTTCTTTAACTGACTTGCCTAGTTAAATAAAGGTCAAATTAAAATAAATACAATTGTTGTTCTTTAGTAGTGGTTTCTCTGCAGGAATTCGACCAAGCATTTATTTGGGCTGCAATCTGAGGTCCAGTTAACTCTAATGAACTCATCCTCTGCAGCAGAGGTAACTCTGGGTCTTCCTTTCCTGTGGCGGTCCTCATGAGAGCCAGTCATCATAGCGCTTGATGGTTCTTGTGACTGCACTTGAAGAAACTTTCAAAGTCCTTGATATTTTACATATTGACTGACCTTCATGTCTTAAAGTAATGCTGGACTGTCATTTCTCTTTGCTTATTTCAGCAGTTCTTGCCACAATATGGACTTGGTCTTCTACCAAAGAGGGCTATCTTCTGTATACCACCCCTACCTGATTGGCTCAAACGCATGAACAAATAAATGACTTTTAACAAGGCACACCTGTTAATTGAAATGCATTCCAGGTGACTACCTCATGAAGCTGGTTGAGAGAATGCCAAGAGTATGCAAAGCAGTCATCAAGGCAAAGGGTGCCTACTTTGAAGAATGTGTTTTGTTTAAAACTGATGATTCCATGGGTGTTATTTCATAGTTTTGACGTCTTCACTATTATTCTACAATGTAGAAAATTGTAAAAAAATTAAGAAAAACCCTTGAATGAGTAGGTGTGTCCAAACTTTTGACAGGTACAGTATATAAAGTGTGATATCGGGATGCAAACTCAAAATGCAATACATGTCAACTCTGTATCTGACATGATACAGGTGTCTTCTTTTTTCATAAGCCCATAACCATGTGTGTGAGGGAGTATACTTTAGTTTCAAAGTAGATTTGTTTAAGTCTACCAATAATCACTCTGTGTGACCCTGATTTAGCCCACTGCAGTAAAAGGTTAACATGAATGTCACAGAAGGTCTTGTGAGGATACTAAATATCTCATCTATAGAACTAGTGAGGATAATAAATATCTCATCTATAGAACTAGTGAGGATACTAAATATCTCATCTATAGAACTAGCGAGGATACTAAATATCTCATCTATAGAACTAGTGAGGATACTAAATATCTCATCTATAGAACTAGTGAGGATACTAAATATCTCATCTATAGAACTAGTGAGGATACTAAATATCTCATCTATAGAACTAGTGAGGATAATAAATATCTCATCTATAGAACTAGTGAGGATACTAAATATCTCATCTATAGAACTAGCGAGGATACTAAATATCTCATCTATAGAACTAGTGAGGATACTAAATATCTCATCTATAGAACTAGTGAGGATACTAAATATCTCATCTATAGAACTAGTGAGGATACTAAATATCTCATCTATAGAACTAGTGAGGATACTAAATATCTCATCTATAGAACTAGCGAGGATACTAAATATCTCATCTATAGAACTAGTGAGGATACTAAATATCTCATCTATAGAACTAGTGAGGATACTAAATATCTCATCTATAGAACTAGCGAGGATACTAAATATCTCATCTATAGAACTAGTGAGGATACTAAATATCTCATCTAAAACGGGACTCATTTCCTGTCTAATAGCACAACTTGTTGAAAAATAGAATCAGCTCCACCACCAAACGGATATGAAAATGTGGGATGTGGGAATATATCCTGTCTTCATCTAGCAACACATAAATATATAAAACATTATTTATCCTGTCTTCAACTAGCATCACAAAAGATATAAAACATTATCTATCCTGTCTTCATCTAGCATCACATAGATAAAAACATTATTTATCCTGTCTTCATCTAGCATCACATAGATAAAAACATTATTTATCCTGTCTTCATCTAGCAACACATAGATATAAAACATTATATATCCTGTCTTCATCTAGCAACACATAGATATAAAACATTATTTATCCTGTCTTCATCTAGCAACACATAAATATATAAAACATTATTTATCCTGTCTTCATCTAGCAACACATAAATATATAAAACATTATTTATCCTGTCTTCATCTAGCATCACATAAATATATAAAACATTATTTATCCTGTCTTCATCTAGCAACACATAAATATATAAAACATTATTTATCCTGTCTTCATCTAGCAACACATAGATATAAAACATTATTTATCCTGTCTTCATCTAGCATCACATAAATATATAAAACATTATTTATCCTGTCTTCATCTAGCATCACATAAATATATAAAACATTATTTATCCTGTCTTCATCTAGCAACACATAAATATATAAAACATTATTTATCCTGTCTTCATCTAGCAACACATAGATATAAAACATTATTTATCCTGTCTTCATCTAGCATCACATAGATATATAAAACATTATTTATCCTGTCTTCAACTAGCATCACATAGATAAAAACATTATTTATCCTGTCTTCATCTAGCATCACATAGATATAAAACATTATTTATCCTGTCTTCATCTAGCAACACATAAATATATAAAACATTATTTATCCTGTCTTCAACTAGCATCACATAAATATATAAAACATTATTTATCCTGTCTTCATCTAGCATCACATAGATATAAAACATTATTTATCCTGTCTTCATCTAGCAACACATAAATATATAAAACATTATTTATCCTGTCTTCATCTAGCAACACATAGATATAAAACATTATTTATCCTGTCTTCATCTAGCATCACATAAATATATAAAACATTATTTATCCTGTCTTCATCTAGCATCACATAGATATATAAAACATTATTTATCCTGTCTTCAACTAGCATCACATAAATATATAAAACATTATTTATCCTGTCTTCATCTAGCAACACATAAATATATAAAACATTATTTATCCTGTCTTCATCTAGCAACACATAGATATAAAACATTATTTATCCTGTCTTCATCATAGCATCACATAGATATAAAACATTATTTATCCTGTCTTCATCTAGCAACACATAAATATATAAAACATTATTTATCCTGTCTTCATCTAGCAACACATAAATATATAAAACATTATTTATCCTGTCTTCATCTAGCAACACATAGATATAAAACATTATTTATCCTGTCTTCATCTAGCATCACATAGATATAAAACATTATTTATCCTGTCTTCATCTAGCATCACATAGATATAAAACATTATTTATCCTGTCTTCATCTAGCAACACATAGATATAAAACATTATTTATCCTGTCTTCATCTAGCATCACATAGATAAAAACATTATTTATCCTGTCTTCATCTAGCATCACATAGATATAAAACATTATTTATCCTGTCTTCATCTAGCAACACATAGATATAAAACATTATTTATCCTGTCTTCATCTAGCATCACATAGATAAAAACATTATTTATCCTGTCTTCATCTAGCAACACATAAATATATAAAACATTATTTATCCTGTCTTCATCTAGCATCACATAGATAAAAACATTATTTATCCTGTCTTCATCTAGCAACACATAGATATAAAACATTATTTATCCTGTCTTCATCTAGCAACACATAAATATATAAAACATTATTTATCCTGTCTTCATCTAGCAACACATAAATATATAAAACATTATTTATCCTGTCTTCATCTAGCAACACATAGATAAAAACATTATTTATCCTGTCTTCAACTAGCATCACATAGATATAAAACATTATTTATCCTGTCTTCAACTAGCAACACATAGATATAAAACATTATTTCTCCTGTCTTCATCTAGCATCACATAAATATATAAAACATTATTTATCCTGTCTTCATCTAGCATCACATAGATATAAAACATTATTTGTCCTGTCTTCATCTAGCATCACATAGATAAAAACATTATTTATCCTGTCTTCATCTAGCATCACATAGATAACATTATTTCTCCTGTCTTCAACTAGCAACACATAGATATAAAACATTATTTATCCTGTCTTCATCTAGCATCACATAGATAAAAACATTATTTATCCTGTCTTCATCTAGCATCACATAGATAAAAACATTATTTATCCTGTCTTCAACTAGCAACACATAGATATAAAACATTATCTATCCTGTCTTCATCTAGCATCACATAGATAAAAACATTATTTATCCTGTCTTCATCTAGCATCACATAGATATAAAACATATTTTTGTCAAATCAGTGCTGTGCTGGAGAGCTGTATCTTCCCTCCCCTGAACCATTGAATATACATCCCAAATTACACCCTATTC